>NW_019396267.1:383937-402750 GCF_000591075.1 Eurytemora carolleeae | reverse complement strand
AAAACCAGTGGACAAGAGGTGATGCGGGGGGGGAAAATGAGGAGGTTAAGGGGTTTGTCTCAGATTCTCAAACCTGTTATATACGTACTTTGTGACTCACACCCCACCCTTTCCCCTGTTGACATTAACACGTGGAGAATAAATGAATGAATTTGAAGCTTGCAAAACAATTTCTTTCCTTTACGGTTAGTTCCTGTGAAAATCTACTAACACTGCTGAAGTAACGGGAAGCAGATTTTAAACCTGGGAGGTCATTGAACCGTATAGTTACGGACACCCAAACTGTACGCTACAACACCCCCCCCCCCCCATCTTTATTAGGAATTTATGTTGAAGACCTATTTTTTTCTACTTGAAATAAAGTGAATTTTAAAAAATGTTTAAGGAAGGAGTTTACGGACCATATCTGTTTCCTTGTTTCCTTAAAAACATATATATATCTTAAAATATAAAATCACAGTAAAAAAACTGCAGTGTTAACTGTAACACATATATATATATATGTATATATGTGAATATCTCGGCGTTCTAAAATCAACTGTGCAAACCTAGAGAAGTCCTTGAAATTCCACAGCACAGGGGGGGGGGGCACCTACACTTCTTTAGTACCGTAAGATATGGCCAAAAAAAGGAGGAAATTATGAATACGAAATACAAAATAAAAAAATGAACTCTCGAAGTTAAAAAAGAGGCAGAGGAAACAAAAAAAACTAATGAAAAATAGATTTCTGTTATGTGAATAGAGATTTTGAAAACCTGAAGATATTAAAACTTTTTCCATTTCGCAAAAAAAAGTATTTCCGTAAAAAGCTCCCATAATTTTTCCAGATTTTTAGGAATGTAAGATCACATTTTCCCCCCCTTGGCTAGGGTTTGATGCGCGTCCAAGGTCACCCATGCGCGCGGCGCGCAACTCAGGCCGAAAGTTAGGCCTTCAAGCATCCCAAGGACATGTTGCGTCACTAAATCTGTTAAACCGCTCAGTACTAAAACTTACCATCCATTTTCTTACGAATAAAACTAATTAATTTTATTGCATTTCTCCATATCAAAAAAAATAAACGAAATAAGAAAACTTCTTTTCGACATATGATTGTTGATCAACATTAAGAAATTAAATTACTAAGAAAACAATGGCTGTTCAAAGAAATATGATTAATATGCATTTCTAACTAAAATCATTTTCTGTATTTTTTTTTTTTAATTGTATTTCTTATGCTTAATTAAAGTTAGAGAAGAAAAGGGGGCGACCTAAAGGCCTAGTATTTATTAGTAAATTAGAACATGTCAGTAGGGGGGTGTAAAAGTCTTATAACAGCAAAGAGAAATAAATTAATGGAATATTAAAAAAATTATTTTTTTAAGTTTTGAATCACGGCATGCCGATTTAGCTATTTTAAAGAAAAGGAATTTTAAATTTGTTCTTCTAAATACATTTGTCCGCACAAGTATTGTATAATTATATACAAGATTTGGAACCCAGCTTTGCCCGGAAATCAAGATTTCCCTCTAAAAGTCAAACTACTCAACTTAGACGCAAGTCAAACAACTAACCTGCTATTTGAATCAGACTTTTTGGCGAAAAAGCTAAAAAAAAAACATGATAATTGGGGGGAAATATGTTTTCCACATTTTTTTTACTTATAAGAATCACAAATAATGACCATAAGCAAAATGAAGAAAAAACTTTCAGCGGAAAATGTCTTTCCTTGTCTATATTTTAATCAACGACAGATTTGATAAAAATGATAAGATCAAAATTTACCGAATAAAGCAGGAATATAACCGGAATAGCATTAAATTGTTTAGGGCGCAGAATTCCTAAGAATCGTGCATATTTTATTTAGCAAATCTTGCAGTCATTCATTTATTTCCTTTATAAAATCTGTTGTTAAATGTTTAGACCTACCGACTACTTTCAGAACATACAAATTCCTACTTGACTCCCACAAATCCCTTCTTAACATTTAAATGGACAGTGACTTGAGCTTTCCTTGTTTATAAAAACAATGGAGAAACTCGCAGAAATAAACACTGAGACAGTAAAACGACGATATCTTCCACATTATTATCTGTTTAATGTGTCTTGGGTATTGTTTTAAATCTTTGGATGGAGGGTCACTTGAAATTAGAGTCCCTAATTAAATCCAATAATTAGGAATTTAAGAATTAATTTCAAAGAACCAACTCCAGTCACTGGAGGGGGGGNACTCAATTTACCAAATTCACTTATAAAAATCAAATAAAAAATGCTGAGTAATCATACCATACAAAGTCATATTTTTAATGAGGGGGGGGGTGTACTTTCCGGGAAAATCTGTTAATGTTTATATTACAGTTCCTGTCAGTGAATGGATCAGGATCCGTTGGATCCGTAACACTTTGGCTTCCTGGTTCCGGATACAAAGGACAACATTACTACGAACACTTAAAAACTTTCGCCTTCAACGCAATGCTAACTAATTAAAGAATATTAAAACTTTTCTTATCTCTAAATGGTTTATCAAGTTTTCCCATGAAAATGAGCCAGGGGTGTAAGAATTGAACATAAACCAAAAAAAAAGAAAAAACAATTAACACATTTATACCTGTTAAAAAAATCTATAAATCTTAAAAAGTGTTTGTGGCCTGCATCCTGCTTTGGATCCAGATCCGGTTTGGAACCAAGATAAACTTTAAAAAAAATTACACGCTTGTAATCTATCTTTGACTTGTTTAATTTTATAAAATACTTCTTTTCTTCTTCTAACAACTTTTGTTAAAGAAAAACATAAATCTATATTGTTTACAAATGGGATTAACAAAAAACACAAGGTTTAAATCCTTATTATCCCCTTCTAGTGTATTGAAAATCTCGATCCATGATCCACAATTCTTGGCGAATCCTTTGTTTTACTTTCTTTTCAATCATTAACTTATCGTTAAAAAAATNGGGGGGGGGGGGGGGGGGGGGGTAGAAATTTAAATATAACTTTAATAAGCATCATTGAAGTAATTCAATTAGCATAATATGAGTATAAAAGAGAGTACAATTAATAAATAAAAACTATTGCACAATGTTTTATATCCGGAATAGGGATAATGGCGGGTGTGGCAAAGATGACTAAGATTAAGTCACCACTATCAAAACAAAATGTAGTTTTAATTAAATCTAATTCCTAAGTAAGTGTGCCAAACTAGTCAAACCCCATGAAATGTAGACAACAATAATTTTGATCTAATTGTCATGTAAGCTCCATTAATAGCGTAAAACGTGCTAAGAAAAACTTGATGAAAAAAACACTTTATTTCGTTAAATAACGATAATTCGGAAGAGAAAACAAAACTAATAAATAAAAATCTAACTTTAAAGAAACCGAATAATTAATTTAAACATCGAATAACACTTTATAACTGCTAAATAGTAGGGTTTACCTAAAAGCCTTTTCACCGGATGGCTCACAAACAACTTATGAAATTTCAAACATGTCTTCCGAGCAATTTGGGCGGTAACGGGGATTCGTTTTCGAGAAAAATTTATGATTTAAAATTTTTATTTATATTTTCTGAAATTTCAAAAATTATTGCTTTTTTTAAGAAATTTATATCTGAAGTAAAATTATTTCTACAAAATCATGAATGTTTTTACCACCCGCAATCTTGGATGTCGTCTTTTTTTGCTTAAAGTTTGGACTCAAATTTCAAAGTACAAATGTACGGTAAAATGTAATATTTAATTAATATTTAACAACTGCAATGAATAAAAATTAACATATCTTTTATAAAAAGACATAGATCTTTTTTAGAAAGTTCCACAATATTAAATTCAAAATCGACAGCTTTTATCATTCATGAATAAAGGTTATTATTATGATCAATATTTATACGGATGTCATGGTCTTAAAATATACGTCTATCTAACTTTAATGATATGAAGTTCGAAAGTAAAGAGGGGAAGGTTATAAGGTAAGAAATGTGACCCCCCCCCCACCCTATGAGGCTGCATTTACGTATTTAAGCTTTTACAAGTGCTTTCTTTGCACTCCATAACCTCTGTATTTTATACAGTACAGACATACTTTTAATTTTAGTGCACTGTGAACTTTACACTGTTGTTATGAGTATGACCGTGAAATTGTCAGTAATATAAATTTCTTAGGGGTACAGAAACATAGCGGGGGGGGGGGGGGGAAATGGGGGGCATTTGGCCCCTGGGTCAGTAAAATCTATAGTTTTTCAATTTCCAACGAGTTCTGAGCACCAACTCCCCGGCCCTCCCCGGTCCCACCCAAAACCCAATGATAATTAAAACGAAAATTTTAAATATTTTTCTTTCAGAATAATGTTTGCTGTTAAGCCAAAAATTGGAAATTTTATGTCTTTTAGATGTTTACTACGATCTTCTGAGAGAGGGAAATCGGATCTTGTAACATCAAACTTTTTAGGTAATATATGTATACACAATTAATAATTAAGCATCGCAGGTACCTTGGGATTGGTGGGAAGGCTTCGCTTCCCGATTGCCGAGTCCTTTCTCGGAATTCTTATTGCTCGTGTTATATATTGACATCTATAACACAAGCATTATTGTTATCTAGTTACATAAATATATCTACATATATAACACGAGCATTATTGTTATCTAATTACATAAATATATTGAATATATAACACGAGCATTTGTTATCTAATTACATAAATATATTGACATATATATCACGTCCACGAGCATTATTGTTATCTAATTACATAAATATATCTACATATAACACGAGCATTATTGTTATCTAATTACATAAATATATCTACATATATAACACGAGCCTCATTGTTATTTAATTACATAAATATATTTACACATATAACACAAGCATTATTGTTATCTAATTACATAAATATATTGACATATATAACACGAGCATTATGAATACACATTGCACATATATATGTGTGCATAACTTTGAATAACTTTCTATTACACAAATGTTGTCCTTCTTCTTTGGAACCTGATATCATGATATTCGAAACTATGAATTCTGTAACAGCCAATCCCAGATATATGAATACATAGCAAGAGTTGTTTTTAATGTCGTATTCTCATCCTATTTAATATCAAGACGACATTTTATATGCTTTTTCTCTGTATTTTTTTAGATTGGCTACTGAGGGTTCGAAATTTCAAAGTTTCACACCATCAGGTTGCAAAGTTGTAGGGATTAGAACATTACAGATTGAGTCTCTAAATTAGTCTCTAAATGTTTAGATGACCAGAAAATCGCCGTGATAACCCTGAATAATCCGAGTAAACTAAACGCCCTGACTGAACCAATGGGGGACCAGCTCACAGCTCACGTGACCGAGCTCAAAAATAAAACAATTAGGAAAATCTTTTAAAATTTCCAATATTTTATTTTGTTTAAAGGAACTGTTGTTCCAGTTTCAAGAAACCCTTTATTTATAGAAGGGCATGGCCATTGCCCAATGCACAACAGTACCCTACAAATCTTTAACTGATTATTAATGTATATTGTCGTAATTGTTTAGCTAATTCTCACAATTTCCTCCATTTTTAGCCTACACGTCACTTCTAATTAATAGAAACTACAATTTAAAATTATCAGTTTTTAAAGAGAAGACGCATGCATACTTGGTCAGAGAAATGTTTTAAAGTAGTACCATTGTAGTACCATTTTGTAGTACCAATTGTAGTACCAATTGTATTACCATTGTAGTACCAATTGTAGTAACATTATAGTACAATCTTAAGTCTTTAGTATTCCTTTAAAATGTATGGTTCTAGAGTTTGTAAAGACAACCTGTAGGTTGATTGGTAATAATAATAATAATTGTTTTAATCGTTTACAAGAAAAATAAATAGCCAGGCCTGAAATTGTTTCAATTAATGATAATCAATAAAAATATTTTGAAAAGAGCTGCTATAATAACAGGAGCAGGGAAAGCTTTTAGCGCAGGTATAATTATTATAATATTGTTATTATTATTATTATTGTTTTTGTTATTGTTATTGTTATTGTTATTGTTATTGTTATTGTTTTTGTTATTGTTTTTGTTATTGTTTTTGTTTTTGTTATTGTTATTGTTATTGTTATTGTTATTGTTATTGTTATTGTTATTGTTATTGTTATTGTTATTGTTATTGTTATTGTTATTGTTATTGTTATTGTTATTGTTTTTGTTTTTGTTTTTGTTTTTGTTTTTGTTTTTGTTTTTGTTTTTGTTTTTGTTTTTGTTTTTGTTTTTGTTTTTGTTTTTGTTTTTGTTTTTGTTTTTGTTTTTGTTTTTGTTTTTGTTTTTGTTTTTGTTTTTGTTTTTGTTTTTGTTTTTGTTTTTGTTTTTGTTTTTGTTTTTGTTTTTGTTTTTGTTTTTGTTTTTGTTTTTGTTTTTGTTTTTGTTTTTGTTTTTGTTTTTGTTTTTGTTTTTGTTTTTGTTTTTGTTTTTGTTTTTGTTTTTGTTTTTGTTTTTGTTTTTGTTTTTGTTTTTGTTTTTGTTTTTGTTTTTGTTTTTGTTTTTGTTTTTGTTTTTGTTTTTGTTTTTGTTTTTGTTTTTGTTTTTGTTTTTGTTTTTGTTTTTGTTTTTGTTTTTGTTTTTGTTTTTGTTTTTGTTTTTGTTTTTGTTTTTGTTTTTGTTTTTGTTTTTGTTTTTGTTTTTGTTTTTGTTTTTGTTTTTGTTTTTGTTTTTGTTTTTGTTTTTGTTTTTGTTTTTGTTTTTGTTTTTGTTTTTGTTTTTGTTTTTGTTTTTGTTTTTGTTTTTGTTTTTGTTTTTGTTTTTGTTTTTGTTTTTGTTTTTGTTTTTGTTTTTGTTTTTGTTTTTGTTTTTGTTTTTGTTTTTGTTTTTGTTTTTGTTTTTGTTTTTGTTTTTGTTTTTGTTTTTGTTTTTGTTTTTGTTTTTGTTTTTGTTTTTGTTTTTGTTTTTGTTTTTGTTTTTTGTTTTTTGTTTTTTGTTTTTTGTTTTTTGTTTTTGTTTTTGTTATTGTTATTGTTAAAATCAATGTCCATCCCTATCTAGGGGGGGACCTGGATTGGTTACTGCAAAGGCACAGGGATACTCCAGACAATAATATTCAGATTATGCAACAATTTTATCAAAGGTGAATCGAAGACGACATTCAGGAATAAACACAGCTTTCCGCTTTAGGACAGTAAGACAACTTTCAAGAAAATCTTTAAGTACACTTGACTTACATTATGTAAAAAAAGCATGCTGGATTCACAACGGTACCCTTAATAAATTTATTTGATCAACAATGTGGAAGATAACATATCGTCTTCCTTGATTTGATTCTGATAACTTTTTTATTTTTTAAGCAATAGCAGCTTATTAGAGAAGCCGCATATTCATCAGTTTTTAAAAACAACAGCCATGAATATCTAATTCATACTTGATCAGACAAAATTTTTAGGGTACCATTGTTTATCAGACATGCCACATCAATGAACTTACTTGAAATTGAACATTAGAGTTTTTAAACTGTAGATCAAAATAAAATATAAAACGAGTACGGGACTAAACAAAATACGTGTTAATTATTTTATTCAAAATTTTCTAATTTTCAACAAAGATCCCTAATCAACAAATTGTCTGTTTTAAGATTTCTTGTTCTCCGAACATTGGAAGTTCCTATAATCGCCGCAATAAATGGTGCTGCAGTAGGTATAATATTTATAAAGGGTCATCATCATGTAAAAAATCATACTTTACTTAGAGGCATATACAGGAAATTTTCCGGGGACTTTTTTCTTTCCAGAGGGGTAATCTGGGTAAGTCTGTAACCCCCTAGAAATCGTAGATTTAACTAATCCAGGGGTGCAGACTAGAGCCAACACTGCCCCCCCCCCTCCCCACCCCTTGTATACGCCTGTTTAGCGTACTGCATATTTGATTATTTTACTGTATGTTAGGCTAGAATCTCAAGACTCCTGTACTGTTATATATTATTAAACCATTGTAAATGTACAGTGTACACACTAGCTAACTAGGCGACCTGTAGACAACTATACATATCCCTGGAATTTACTGGGGTTCTACAAACTCATATATACAACAATGTGAAGTTAAAGTCGATTATCTGATTCGATTAAATTCTAAAAAATGATGATTTTTGTTTCAGTGCTCATGTATGTTTAAGGAGACCCATTAAAATGTAGGATAGGAAGACGACTTAAGTTACAATTTAAAATATACCAATTAACATGAAACCTTGGAATTGTACAGTTATACGTACAGTGCATACAGACAAAATATGTTTATTTCCAATATATCTGCTTTATTAAAACAAAATCAAAGAAATTGCTTATATTGTGTTAGTATATAAATGATAAAACATTTCAATCCATTTTTTTAAGGAGCTGGATTCTGCCTGGCTTTGGGAGGAGCAGATATTAGAGTTGCATCATCCCAAGCTAAGATGGGATTAACATTTACTAAGGTTTAACATTAAACTTGCATCATCCTTGTCAAATATCTCAAGAAAGAAGTTTTATATCTGCATCATTATTTAATATAGATTCTAAGGATCAATTATTGCATCTTATCAATATCCAGGATGTAATAAATATGCTTTCGGGGATACCATTATAACTGCAACATTCTGATTATTTTTTTAAAAGTTAGGATTACATCCGGGAATGGCCGCAACACATTTTCTACCACAACTTGCGGGTCCCCAGGTTAGAAAAATGACTTTATAAATGTCGTCTTTGTAAATGTAAGATTGATTTATCAGGTAGCAGCTGAGCTACTGTTAACTGGGCGACTTGTAACAGCAGGTGAAGCTGTCAGCATGGGTCTGGTTGCCAGGCAGGCGGACGATGCATTGGAAGCAAGTTTAACAATTGCACGGTAATCTATACCAGAGGTTGGATTTGAAGAACTTAAACTGCGTCGCAGAACCGCCAAAAAGCGGTTCCAATTGAGCGCTGGCTCAAATCTCGAATTAAACACGGAATAAAATATCAAGTGGAACCAACCATATGTTAGAGCCGCCTCTCAAATTTTAAGACGCGGCTCAAATTCTTTTAATTTGGCCCCTGAGGTTGGATTTTGTAAGCTAGAAGTCGTTGAACTACAATTGGTTAAACTTAATTAGTCTGTTTTGTGCAAACCAGAGACCTATTTCTCTTTTTATTCATTAAATCCAGCCTCTAAAGATCCTTTTTAATGTTTAAAGATAAGACTTGAGGGTAATGTTACATCGTCTATACGCAACATCCTCTCTACAGAACTTCTGACCTACTAACTAGCCAGACTACAATAGCAGAAAACAATTAGGCCTGCGTTAGTTGATTTAGCAGGCATCGATCAGGGCTAAAGATGAATTCTGACATACAAATTTGTTTTGTGGAGCCACCGAAATATAAAATTATTCCTTATTCCCTTTAACGTAGTTTTGACGTTATTCCGAGGATATTTGGACGTTTTTTACCGTTATTCTGAGGATATTTTGACGTTTTTTACCGTTATTCTGAGGATATTTTGACGTTCTTTACCGTTATTTTGAGGATATTTTGACGTTTTTTTTACCGTTATTCTGAGAATATTTTGACGTTATTTTGCTTCTAGGGATATTTGTAATTCTGCTCCTATAGCAGTACGTACAACCTTGGAAACCTTAAGGTCGAAACAGGACTTGGGGCTGGACCAGGCTTACAGGTAATTCATAAACTAATCAATCAAGTTATTTATAAATTTATAAATTCTAACAGATCTAACGTATCTCATACTTATGCCAAATTTTTTGAATTTACAGTTGAAATTTTGCCTCCCCCTAGGAGCTCCTAAAGGGGAAGGGGGGATTTGCGCTTTTCCATTTTTGCCCCCACCCCCATTGATTTATTTTTGTTGTTAAAAATCCATTGACAATGTACAAATGATTTTTGAGCTACTTATAGTCAAACTATCTGGTTTGTAACAACATCAAATTCAGCGTAAATATTGTGTTATAATGGCGTCTTCCTACTTTACAGTTTTCTGGTTCTTACTGTATAATGTACTTTGTACATAGTACCCTTTTTGACCCACAGGGTTACCCACAAAGAATGAGACTTCATAGATGATGGAACGGAATTTGTTTAGTCCATTTCCTTGCAATTAGGGTTCCTTGTGGACCGAAACTGGGTTATTTCTGTGGTTAATCAATTAGTAAACCATCGAAATACTCAATTGAGTGCAAGCTTCAATACGTCATATTTTAGAGTTGTGGGTCGTCTTTACAGTCTCATCCTTTGTGGGTAACCCTGTATGTAAAGAATTTATCAGAGTCTCCTTTACTCAATATAAAAAAAATAATGCTGAATAAAATGTTTTGATAATTTAAAAAAAAATTTATCTGAATTCAGGAGGGAAGCTACAGCCCAGGCTGAGTGTTACCCCTCCCAAGATTTAAAGGTAATTTCAATTGATCAAATTGTTGTATTTATCTAAAAATTGATTTGACATCATTTATTGTCTCTATCTTGGATATTTCTGTTTAGAGAGTTTTTGTTTGGCGAGTTGCGAGAAAAGTTAAACTGTCAAATTTTCATCTATAAATTATTAAGATATATATATATATATAGAGAGGGTAACGTAACCAAGGAGTATGAAATAGAAGGGAGATATAACTGACGCAGCCCGCCCTACCATATGATTTTACATGCTTTGCAGACAATACTTTATTTGAATAAGATATATTTGTCTGATTTACAATAAACGCGTATATAATAACCTATTCTGAATACTTCTTTTACAAATGGAGTACCCGTCTGCAAAGCATATATATTGTATAATCATTTGGTAGGGGGGACCGCGTCAGTTGTATCTCCCTTTTATTTCATGCTCCTTGGATGTAACCCACAATGGTTTAAACTTAAATGAAAATCTGCAAATATTTGAATATGATGATGCAAAGTTTGAATTATAATGCGCGAATTTTTTCTCGAAATCTTCTCATAGCAGAGTTCTATTTTACTAAATTATCCTAAGGGACGTTAAGTAATTTAACGTCCCTCTGCTGAGGGATCGCAGATGTCAGTAATGTTGATCAAAAAGGCGCCAAAATATTTTTTCAACCAAACTTTCATTTTTTGTAATACTTTCAGGAGGGAGTAACGGCACTGCAGGAGAAGAGAAAACCGGTTTTTACCGGAAATTAACCGCGCTGACCTAAACAATTTAATTCTTAAATCATTTGAAAAAGTCTGATTCTTCTTCCACATTAAGTGAAGGGGAGATTTTTCGAAGACAAAAAATGTGGTCTTTTGAAATTAAATCAATTATTTTAATTGAAATTTTTTAAATCCATGAAAGATAGTGTAACCTAATTTTTCAATTTATTTGTTTAATTGTGAATCTTTCTCAAAATTATTTCTTTGAAATAATAAGTAATTTTCTCTATTATTTTTTGTGTAAATTCTAATGTTTATTTTGATGTTAATAGATTTTAAAAATTCGAAATGTACTTTTTTATTTCTTTTAAATCTGTTCCTGCGCTAAACTTTTATGATAAATATTTACTTGATTTCAAATTCATGAATTCAAAAATCTAATAACGAATTTCTGATTTTGACTGTTAAACATTTTTAAGATTTAATAATTAGAAAATGGAATTTTAGGTTTTCAAAGAGGTTTTATGAGTTTTTCCACAAACTCAAGCTTTCTAATCCAAATCTCTTTGCAACCTAATAGATTTATTTATTTATTTATTTATTTATTCGTACACAATTATAATGGTACAATTTAAAATCAACGAGAAATGAGATATATAACATGTAAAATATAGAATTAATATATAGTCGAAAACAATAAAATAAAATAAAAAATAAAAACTTAGTTAGTTTTTACATATATCATCAATAATTACATCTACAATAACATCTGCTTCAACTACAGCATTAAATAACCGATCATTTCCCAAAAAATGATCAATCACTGAAGAATGTGTCACATTGTTTACAGTATTGTATACAGATTAAATCGTTGATACGTCAAACTTATTTTTTGATGTAACAGATTTTATAGTTTGAAATATCAAAGTCTACGACATTGGGTTACAAAGTTATAGGGGAAAAAATGAGTTTGTGGCAGAAACTCATTTCCTTTAAACTTTTACAGGAATTTTTTAATGCTTATATCTGCACAAAACACAATGACATAATTAAAAAGTAAAATTAACTCTTGCAGGAAATAATTTACAACCTAGGCAGTCGTCTCTGAAGTCTCATCCTTTGTGGGTAATTCTGTATATTCAGTATAAAGTTTGTGGCGAGTAAAATCAATTTTTTTCTATTCATATTCAGATAATGTTTCTATTTGATGCCAAGTGGGGAGGGGGTTAATATTTTAGATCAATGTCACTCCCCCTTCCCCCCATGCTTTCGGGGATACCATTATAACTGCAACATTCTGATTATTTTTTTAAAAGTTAGGATTACATCCGGGAATGGCCGCAACACATTTTCTACCACAACTTGCGGGTCCCCAGGTTAGAAAAATGACTTTATAAATGTCGTCTTTGTAAATGTAAGATTGATTTATCAGGTAGCAGCTGAGCTACTGTTAACTGGGCGACTTGTAACAGCAGGTGAAGCTGTCAGCATGGGTCTGGTTGCCAGGCAGGCGGACGATGCATTGGAAGCAAGTTTAACAATTGCACGGTAATCTATACCAGAGGTTNTCATTAATATCCATTAAGCCCGATTATTGTCTTAAGATTGTGGCTCCTTCTCTTATCTCATGTCTCTTAACCTTCCGCCTCTAATCTTGATAAGTTGATAGTAAATGAAGCTCATAAAGAGACTATACAGAATTTCAAGTAACCTACCATTTGCAATGATACATACACATTACACAATCATCACTGTACTGGTTCCCTTTAAACACCTTTGTCTTAAAGCAAAAATATGAAAAATCCTACAGTGAAACCCTTAATAACGAATACATCGAAAGAATTCATCAAATGTCGTATTCTTCACTTTCTGATAATGGAATGTTGCAGATATTTAGTTTTTTAATTAAATGATTATATGAAACTCTTTAAAACTGTTCATGGCTAATTATTTATTTTCGCAAATACTGAAATTTACGTAATATAGTATAAACATTGAAAAATTGTCAAGACGACATTTGATAAATTTTTCCGATGTATTCGTTATTAAGGGTTTCACTGTATTTCCCCACAATTGTGGTTTCTCTAAAAAAAATGTGACTATAAGCGGATTTATTCATATCAAGTTAATGAAAGAAAATGTAAAACTTTAATACTTTTCTGAACAGAAAACTATGATGTCTTCCGCCTTGTGTCTACACTCTACAGTTCCTTTTAGAATTTAAAAATAAAGTGGTTTCAAGCAAAACCTGGTCTCTCCGGAGTTTTCTAGGAAAATGTAGATTTTTGGACTACAAAGCATTTTGGACAATACGACACGCTTAATTGTTCTCTACTTGATAAAAACAGTAATATGAGTATTCTGAAAAAGGTCGACAATCCCTTTTACTGCAATGCTATAATGACAAATTTAGAAAATTGAGCTTATCCTGCAGTTAGAAAATTTTAGAAGACTGGAATGAACAACATATTTTCAACAATATACCAACGTTTACATATGAACTAAAATATTCCGAAACGAAGTTATTTCCAATTACTCATGTCAAAAACGATATCCAGTGATACAAGCAAGTATGAATAGTTGATAGCCCAGCAACAATCCAAGTACGGTCTGGGCTCATTAGTGGATGAATAATTTTCAGAAACGTGCGGAACATTTGCTACCGTTCTATTCTTATTTCTATATTTTCAGTTTCTAGCGCTCATTGTGCAAACTGTGAAATGATTGTAGTAATCAAGGGTATATACAGTAATAAATCTGGCGGGGGGGGGGGGCAAAGTATACGCCAAGTGCCATANTAGGGGGGGGGGGCCAAAATTTGTACCGTAATTTCAAAATTTGGCTTCTTGGATACTTTAAAGGTACACATACAGTCCAATTACCTTACAAGTATTACTTTACCTCTCCTGCAAACAAAACTAGCAGGAATAAAACAGCAAATAAATTTTTTCAATACTCTTCAGTTTCAGATTTGAAAAGTGTGATAGCTATGAGTTCTAGGGGGGGGGTAAGCCCCCCGCCCCTTTACAGGTCTAGGTGGGGACACTGCCCCACCTGTATACGCCCTTGTACCGTGTTTTATTTAATTTAATTATGAAATTGTTAAGGATTTTCTAGTTTGCAATTGTTAAAAGCTTCAAATTAAAATTTACGGGACTAATCTGAAAATTTAGAATTTATAAATCAATTAGATAAATTTTAAGGCTAATATGAAAATTTTCTCGAGTATTATGTGCGTATTTTAGCGTTAATGCTTGGAGATAATTCAATATGATACATGGGACGAGCTGTATCTGCATTATAAAGGGTGTTCCACGAAATATGATAATGTGTGGCATTTATTCATAAACCTAACATTACATTCTACAATAAGTTGGTTCGTTTCTCAGGGTTTTTATACAGGGTGTCCCACGTAACATGACAGTTGGTGAATAGTTTAGAATGTCTTCTTCCATAATTTGTTAAGTTGTTTGATATATTAATTATGCAATATTACAAATATTATATGGGAGTCATGCCATAGTAAAATTGGTTTCAAAGTAAAATATGTTTTAGAAAAGATGTTTTTTAATATCTAATAAAGTATGTGAAAGAGCACATTCATAACTATTTACCAACTGTCATGTTTCGTGCGACAACCTGTACTTTTAAAAGGTTCGAAAATTGTTCATTTTAAAGATTTTCTAAACTATTTGCAAAGAACGAAAGAGTTAAAATTATCGATTTTTGGTTCGGTTTTTCGTTTTTTTCCCTTTGGATAAATATTGAAACGTTTAATAGCGAAAACTTGAAAAGAATACAACTTGAAAAATGTTTTAATGTTTTAATGTAAGATAAAACCATTATGTCGACCCTAACTGCAATTACACAGATTGACATTTAAAAGTGGTGCAGTACCAGACCTGCACGTAAGTAATATGTACTGGCGTGCGATTAGTAAAGGATTGCGTACATTATCATACTTTTTACATTAAAACATCGTTGCCTTTTACTCTCAATTAAGAATAAGGCTCAAATGAAAGCGAAGCCTGGTACTGCTAATATGTATGTGCACAAAATTTCAGACGCTCTTATTCCTCTTATTGAAATTTTTGATTTTTACCAAATATGGAGGATAATACATTTTTTTTTGGGGGGGGGGGGGGGTCATTAATATCCATTAAGCCCGATTATTGTCTTAAGATTGTGGCTCCTTCTCTTATCTCATGTCTCTTAACCTTCCGCCTCTAATCTTGATAAGTTGATAGTATAATTGAAGCTCATAAAGGGACTGTAGACAGAAGTTCAAGTAACCCACCCTTTGCAATGATACATACACATTACACAATCATCACTGTTTTCTAATCGATTTTGGATTTTGGAAAATTGTCATGTAATCTAGCCCAAACCTGTTTAAAGCGTTATAAAACATAAAAACTTTAAAATGTGTTTAATTCACAAAAATTATGTAAAAAAAAGATAACGCCACCTTGGATGTTTCCAACATATGGAACGTTAAACTTAAGCTATTTTTAAGAAATAAATATTTCAATATTAAAAAACAAAAAACAAAATATATATATTTAAAATACAGAGGATGAGACTTCAGAGACGACCATGCACGATTAAACTCAGACTATTCTTAATATTCTGGGTTCTCTATTCAAACTTATTTCTTTCTTTGTCTAATTAGGCGTAAAGTAAAATTCTGGCTTTATATAAAAATTATTTTATTATTTTAGGTCGTCCTTGAAATCTCAAACTTGTGGGTAGCCATGTATGTCTGAAATGTTCATTATAGTAAATAATAATTATAAAATCCTTCAAATTATTTTTTGATGAAAAGAAGAACGACTTTGTAAATAAATGTCAATAATTCCACTGTTTTTTCGCATTGTTTTCTACAAACAGAATGCGAAAGAATGCGAAATTTTGGGTGGAAAAAAATGGCGAAAGGATTTCTCTATCCCGTCGTGATACTAACACAGTGACAGTAATAAAACTGAAGTACGAAGACGACAATTAAGCAATAATATGTGGATTTAATGTTGTCTGGCAGCAGTAATATGTTTACCAAAGGTTCTAAATCAACTGATTAAGTGAAATGGGTCTGTGTACACTATACAATTACTGAGTCTCATGATCATTGGACTAGTTTAAAATTATAACTTGAGTCTAACACTATAAGTCGTCTTCCTATACCACAGGTTTCTAGGTCTCACAGCATAATTTGTCTTGTAATAAATGCAGTAATCCCCATATTTGTTAACCTGATCATACCTAGATATATTACGGTGTACATTGACATTGATAGCTGACGAGATCGTGACCATTGGTTCGGCATTGATAGTTCACGAGATCGTGTCCGGTTTTGACATTGATAGTAAAGTGAAACTGAGTTGTACCTGGATAGATACAGGATGTGAGAAACCCATGGAGTAGGGCATTTACTACAGTCTTTCCATTTAGTGTTAATTTAACATCTTTGATCTGAGTATGACACAGTCACAGAATCTCAGAAAGTGTATTTCCGTTTTGTTGTATAGTTGCCAATACGAGGGGGAGGAAATGCTCATTGCCAGTTTGGACGCTTTTAGCAAAATGATAGTTGCTAAATAATGTTCGGACATGATTGAACTGAAACAAAAGTATAATTCTTGTTTTAATGTTCTCTAGTTTACTAATTATACATTTACATTTGTCTATTTAGGTCGTTTTTTAAAATTCGACCACTCCCCCCCCACCTCACTCATTCCCCATCCCTTTTTATAACTCACTCTCACCCCAACTTTTGTTGCTTGCCACTCTCCCCTCCCCCCCACCTCTTTGACCTTACTTCATCCCCCCAAAGGCACAAGATCCACCCCTTGTCTCTTGTCAGATTCTAAATATGAAGGCAGGGTACTAC
The DNA here is from genome assembly GCF_000591075.1 of Eurytemora carolleeae. Lineage (NCBI taxonomy): Eukaryota > Metazoa > Arthropoda > Copepoda > Calanoida > Temoridae > Eurytemora > Eurytemora carolleeae. The sequence continues at coordinate 385,782 of NW_019396267.1, read as the reverse complement.
CATCTGACACTCAAAAATTGTGTTCTAATAATAGTACACAGTTCTATAGAGTGTACCTCTAAACTGTACCATAGTTCCTCCTACAGGTTGATCTGTTAAAAACATTTATTTAGGCTGTACAAAATTATCAAGTTAGTGTTAAAAAATTCTTGCTTGATAAATATTTAGACTTTAGATGTGATAAACTTTATTGTTTCAGTTTCTCAAATACTTCATTAATTCTCAATTATAGCTTTGTTTCTCGCTTGACCAGCCTGTGGATCTTTTCAGTCAGGAATCGTATCTTTTATTTTAAACGCTAATTTTTAGCCACCAGACTTCTTAAAGGAACCCTCACCTTTCTAAATCTATTTTTTGTGAAACTTTTCAAGTTAAATTTTTTGATTAAAGACTGATTGTACGGGAGACCGACTGAAAACAGTTTCGGCTAGTTCCGTCTCCCTGCCATAAACTGTAATTTCTGCTAATGTTAATGTTTATTATAAATATCCATCAATACATGTATTTTATGGCTAAATATATAATTTGATTTGATTTGATTTGATTTGAAGTTATTTTTATATTGTTGTACAAAATATTATAAACGCGTGTGGTTTATAAAAATATAACTTCAATAGCAATTTTATTATCGAAATGAACTTCTCGGATGAATGGGGGGGGGGGTTAAAGGTCCCCCCCCCCCCCCCCAACTGAATGAAATTTTCACGTAAATGCACAAAGCTTGTAAAGAAAAGAGGGTGGTTAAATCTCTGAATGAGAAACTAATGAAAAGGAAAATCTATTTTGTTCAAATACTCCTTTCACTTCTAATGTATTGTATAGGCTTATGGACAGGTATGTATAGGCAGCTATTGAAAGCTATGCAACAGTTGAAACAGTTGAAATGTATTTGCTGAAGATTTTTAAAGTTTGTGAACTTCTGTTCAAAATAACATCCAAGCGTACAATAAATATACATTCACGCACATTAATGTACAATATTTTTATTAAATTTTACAATGTTTTTAATAAAATATTTGTTTGTAATGGCCCGTTGTACCCTAACAAATTAAATCGCAGAAAAGCAATACATAAAATAAGAAATTTAAATCGCAGTATACATAAAATAATAGATTTAAATCTCAGCTAATTTTGTTTATTCAATCAAAATTATTGTCATGGTGTGCTCTTGATAATCTTAAATGTAAGGACTGGACCTACGCACATCCGTCCTACTGCCTATCCGACCTACTAGCACGTAGTTTTACAGCTGCTAGATGAACTTCTGGCCGCAGCGTCCGGCCCCCTAGCCTGTCCTAGCCGCGGCGCTCCAGCCCCTAGCCCGTCCTAGCCACAGCTCTCGGCCAAGAAATTCTCTTAACCTAGCCTAACCCTCAAATAGTACAAAAATAAACAGCTTTCGTAGGTCGGATGTGCAGTATAGTGGATGAGCAATAGGACGGACGGATGGGTAGTAGAGCGGATCAACATTATTCTAAACTTCATATGAATTGCAGAAATCATGTTCATGTTCATGGTCTTTTCTTAGATTGTTTCTCTAAATATCCTAATTTTATATATATCAACAGAAAAAAAAAGAAAAATGGGGAGGGGGGTTAAAATTTACGTATGGGGGACCGGAAAAGATTTAAAAAAAGATTTGTTTATCGTTTTAAATCTCTTACCCGGCGAAGAATAGCATGCTTGGTGTTGAAAAGATTCATTAATTAACAAAGAATTTGGTAAAATCTTATATTTGTAAAGGTCTGAGGGTTTTGAATGACCCTCGGGTCAGGGGGTCTTCTGCAGGGGACCTCCCCCCCCCAGCATGGAGGGGGGCAGGTGCTCTCTGTCCTAAAATCTTTG
>NW_019396267.1:206607-383440 GCF_000591075.1 Eurytemora carolleeae | reverse complement strand
ATATAATTCTTCCCTTGACAAGAAGGGTTTGGGGGAGGGGATTTTAAATATCCTCATCGTACAGAGGTCCACAAAATATATTGAAATTATATTACTATCCTAATTATACAGAGTGTCCCAATAATCTAAGGGAAGAATCTAAGATGAACCTTTCAAAAAGGTGTCTTCCTTTTTTGTAACTTCAAAATTGACAGAGTGAATAAACATTGAACAATTTTGTTGTTCTTTAATGTATTGGACTCTCAACTTTGTCCCCATTTGCCGGTTTTGAAGGTGTTAAAGGGTAGACCACATTTAGGGAATCCCAGACAGAAACAATCTCAAGAACTGACGAGGGTCAACCCAGACCGAAATATATTTTCAATAAATGTGGAACTAACATCTACTTTTTTACTCTACAGAGGTTTGGTCCATCGACATCACCGAATTTTTAAAAAGACTACTACTCTTCGGTGTGAAGTGCAAAATGGGATATCACAATACTTGTTCAAGAAATAGTGCTGCATTGAACAAAGAAGATTTAGAACTTAATTTATCACTTAATTTCCGTCTCAAAGAGCACCCTGTAATTATAATTAAAATCCACTACTGATAATTTTGTTGTTGAAAATATGAAAATGCAGAATTTTTCTTGTTTTTTTTTTGTCTAAAGATTAGAGCTTTGTTTGCGTTGTGTCGAGATAATATATTTGGCAGGTGCTAGGCGTGCAGATAGCAAGCTATCAAGGGTTTTATAAAAAATTGAAAAATGTATAAAAAAAGTCATGTGAAAAATCAATAGGAGATGTAGTTAATCTATTTAAACCAAGTTGAACCAGCTTAGCGTGGCCCAGAGAACTTGTTGAACCGTGTTTCAATTACATCTCTCTATTCATTAAACTCGATCTCTGATCTCTCTATATGAGAGTTATTTTTTCATCTTTAAAGATTCGTTTCCATATGTTTTAAAATTGAACTGACATTTTATGATCAAGTGCATATATAAAATCTGCTGTCGTCTAATTTATGATATTTCAACTTTAAACTGCTTTAATTCATTCAATGTGTCATCTTTTCAACAGTTTAATTTTTTAATATGATTTTTGAAAAAATTATAAAATCCATTCCCGCGTTTTTGACAAATACTTGATCGATTTTGCAAAAGCAAGGAAAAATGTCTCAAACCAAATTCACAAATAGATTTATATTTCAATCTTAACAGTAATTAAACCTTTCACATATTTCGAATACAGCAATGTTATGTGTACAGAGCTGAAAACTTTAGAATGGTGGATATCAGGATTAATGCTTAATCCTCTCTTTTTCAAATATCCAGATTAAATATGGCTTGTTTTCCTCATGAATTTAATCTCCAGATAAGTCAACAGATCGGGATTAAGGATATCACATTCTAAAGTTTTCAGCTCTGTTTTCTGATTCTCTTATGTCGCATTCTTTTGTGAATGTGAATGTGAGTGTGACCCTGTATTAACATTAATATCTTCACATGAAGACACAGTTTAAATTTTTATCATTGAAAGTTGAGCTGAAATATCAAATGTCTAAATGTGCAGGTTATGGATATTGTATTATTTAATATCAGATAATAATAGAAAAAATCAGTAATAAAAAAATATTTTTGGCTTTTGAAAATACTATTTTTGACAGTAATCCTGAAACATAAATATTTGATCTAATTCATGTCGTTTAAATTGAATTATATTTTTAGCTCTAAATTCCATGCTTCAAATCTACAATGGNAATAAACTGCGGAAACTGAACAGAACAGAAGAAAATGGGAACAGAAAAAGATTTGAACGTTTTCAAATAAGTGTATTTACCTCAAGCTGAAAAGCGAATTTTAGAAAACTTTTTGTCATCATTGATTAATAGAAATTACAGAAGCGTTACTTTACTTCATACCTTTTATTGGAATTATTTGGGTAAAAATCGGCGGAAACATTTTGGCTCCTTGCATGTAATGGAGATACTTATTTTCAAGGAGACTTTACCATATAATTTATCCTTTTTAAGTAATGATAATGCATTTGTTTTTCTTTTTAAGAATTTTAAAATTTGCTTTCCGCTATATTTGTTTTTTATAAAAAAGTGACAATTGCGGATTTTTATCCGCTAGTCTCCGGAGTCTCCGTCAACATGAGTCTCCGTTAATCGTGCTTCAAATGTGGCAATGATTCAATGATAAAGTGTTTATTGAAAATTCGAATTAAGGATTGATTCAGAGGCTATTTTTTATGCATTAACATGTGTTCACAATTTGTTTGATTTAATCCGAACAAACATCATTTAAACTAGATTAGTTAATAGTTTACATCTTTTATTAGATTACATTATTCATCAGTTTCGTTAAAGTTAGTGCCAATAGTTAAAAAAGAGAAATTTCATATAGCCGTTAATTTTAAAGGGACGTTCATTTCGTTAACGGCATTTACCGTTTTTTTTAAACCGTTGGTTAACGATCTCAATTTTTTAACAACGTTATAACAGAAAATTTTCGACAATTGTTAACGGCTCCAGTTGTTAACAGCAAAGCGCCGAAAAAAATTCGCTAACGATTAAAGAAATCGTTGAAAAAATTATGATTTTTGAAAATAAAATCGAACTTTCTTTAGCCTTTGTCACCCCCCGGGCTACACACGAGTTTACTCAAAAAAGTTTAGTCCATTCGGTCCAGCCGTTTGGCCGGCTAAACGGAACATATATACGAATGTCTTGTTTTTTTTATAAAGATAGATAATCATAGATTTGAGATTGGCATGACCCAATAAAGAATATTTTGAAAGAACAAACAATTGTTTTCAAATAAATAATTCAAATACAAAATTATTTAAAATTTTCAATATGATTTGATCAAAGAAAGAAATTAGTTTTAAACCGTAGGGAACCATTAATCTAAAGAAAAATACTGACTAAATTATGTAGTTTCGTTTCTGAAGTCTCATCCTTTGTGAGTAACCCTGTATCTTTAAATATTTAGTTAACATCTGAATCTTCTTATCTCTGTATAATTTATTAATGTAAATATGTCACAGAATTCTAAACACGTGGATACACGATGGATTAAAGGAAAATAGTAATTTTATTAAAAATTCTGGTTGTTTATAAATTAAAGCCAAATTTTGAAGAAATTCTTAATATTTTATCATTTTTTTATTTTGAAATATTGAAGCTTAAAAAAGTCTCATATTTATTTCCGATGCTGCTATTGCTAAACAAATTGCTAAAACCTTGATTTGGAAAACTTTTTAAAATAATGTGTGTGCCCTCCCTCCTGTATCCTTTATTTTTACAATAATAATGAATTATCAAAAGTAACACTCGGATCACAGAAAAAAATATGATATAGTAACTATCATTACAATGGCCCAAATTAAATACGAAATGGTTGTATTAATAATTTGGTTTGGATCCAGATGCCACCATTTCATTTTTCGCGAACACTTCCTTTAATTTCAATCAATTTAAGATCAGACCCGCTGCATGGTCATATAATGCAAGCATGCTAATAAATAATAATGCTAAGAATAACAGGCAAAAACTGGTTGGAGTTTTAGGAGATTTTTCTTGATAAAAACTCCCTTTTTTAAATATTTATTTTGGATTGTCTTTCAAAGAATATTTTTTTCACTCCTCTTAAATTAACATATTCGGCTCCCAGTCTCCCATGAGAAACGACAGGATGGTGTACCTTTCACCCTACGCAAATCCGCTATACTCCACTTCTGACCTACGCCAAATCTGCTATACTACACTTCCGACCTCCTAGCTCGTTGTTTTACAGCTGCTTGATGAGCTTATGTGACTGCAACACCAGGCCCCCTTGCTTAGTCCAGAAGATATATTAACCCATTAACCGAACCCTCAAATAATACATATAAAAGAACAGCTGTCGAGGTCCGATATTGCAGTAGGAAGGAAAGTTAGTAGGTCAGAAGTTCAGTGGGGAGGATATTGCGCATATACGATGTAACATCACCGAAGAGAGTGGTATTAAAGTGTCCTGTTTCATGTCGTGGGAACTGTTTTTTCAACATTTTTAGGAACATGTGGTTTCAATTTAAACTCACATTTGGGACATTTTCTACAACCTAGTTTTTGTTTTATTGGCAAGATCTTGAAGAGGCAGGGGGGGGGGAGGTTAGAAATGTGTAGGGAAACATTTTTATATAGATATTTAACATTAAAGAAACTGTAAGTGCAATTTTAAGTGATACTTCTTTCTTGAAGTGACATGAAAGATTGAGAATCCTTTAAACACTTTTCTCTGGGTAATGAATATGATGACGGAATTATCCATGTTTTCCTACATTAAAATAGATTAGTTTCAACTGGGATTCTCCATATAAGTGCCGGAGTATTCATGCTATGCGAGAGAAAGAAATTTTTGAATTTCGCATTTTTCTACTTCCTACTTGTTTCTCAGAAAGAGATGGCACTCTTTAAATGACGGGTCACTTAATATTCCGTCTTCTGTACCTTAAAGAAATATATAATAGACAGAACAAAAAACAAAGGATACTTCTGAATCCGTAAATGAATTCACAAAAAGTAGCAGGTGCCCCTAGAAGCAACCTGTTTTAGGTCTCTTTAGGGGCCAGCACCTGCACCCTTATACGTACACTGCTCTTACTACACTTTTCATAATAGGCACAACTACGTTAGGAGGGGGGAGGGGTGATAAAAATTAACCCCCCACCATTTTTAAATTTTCTTTAAATGACACGCTATAAAAAAAGATTTTGTTATGTTTAATTTTATTGCATATTTAACAGAGAGAGAGAGAGATCACATGTATGTTTGTTTTAACTATATAAAAACAAATTATTCTCATAAAACAAATTTTTACTAAAGGCTGGGGTTTATATGCCGTCCTGAAGGTTTAAAAACACTGCTTATGAAAAGTTCAAAAGATGATAAAAATTTATTCAAAATTTACCCGCCAAAATTGTCAGTCGTTTTTAAAGTAATGATAATGCATTTGTTTTTCTTTTTAAGAATTTTAAAATTTGCTTTCCGCTATATTTGTTTTTTATAAAAAAGTGACAATTGCGGATTTTTATCCGCTAGTCTCCGGAGTCTCCGTCAACATGAGTCTCCGTTAATCGTGCTTCANATCCAAGGAAAGAATGTTGGGGGGTGGGCTATGTTTTATGATTTTACATATTTTTAACTGTCAAACTTTTTTTTCTTTTCACCATTTTCTTGAAAGACTTGACATAAATTGCCATTTAGGATTTGAACAAAATGTTAAAAATGTTTAAATTTTGTTTCACTCTCACGGACATTGTTTTTATTTTTAAGGTTTTAAACACCTCAAGATGCAACATTGGTCGTCCAGATTAATGCACTTTTAAACAAAAGGCTTTGTAACACTCACAATGCAGCATTTTTAGTTCAGTATCCGTTTGAATGAAATGAAGATGTGGTGCTAGGCGTGTAGTTTTGACTCCGCCCTCCTCTTATATCATCTGCTAGAGGTGGAGCAGATCTGCCCTCCCTCTCCTGTCTCAATTCTTCCCTCCGATACTCCCCTCGTGTGCTCCCTACACTCCGCTCCCTCCGGTGGAAATACTCCTGTTTAAGTTCCTGCTCCCTTCGTAGCTCCTCCTGCTCTCTCCTTAGCTCCTCCTGCTCTCTGGAGCTGCTATAATACCCGGAGCTGCTCCCAGAGCATTGATCCACCGGAGAGTGCTGATCTGCTGCTATATTTTTCTGTCGAATATATTCTCTGAAAAAAATTAAATAAAAAAAATGTTTTAAAAAGTTGAGTATATTTTTAAAATTTATTTTAACAAAGTTTTTACCTGTACATAGCATCTGAGGCAAAAACAGGACCATCTCCAACTCTCATCTGCCCCTCTGCCGCCTGTCGTAGCTGCCCTTCCACCGTTTGGCGTAGCTGCCCCTCTGCCAGATGGCTCTGCTGTCTTGTATGCGCTGCCCGGAGAGCTGCTGGCTCGTCGGGTAGATTATCTTGCGGATTTCTTCTCTGTAACTTTGAGTGTACAGAGAGAGATCGCTTTAGCTGAACCCTGGATTTTACTTCGTCAATACCACCATACATAGACTTACTGCAATCAAATCCAGGGGTTCGTCGTCCGTCAGTCATTGGTGCATTGTACAAACTTTTTGTACCACTGTACATAGACTCTTGTACTGCCTGTTTGTAGGGTTTCACTGCAGTATTGTACACTGAAGGTACACCGGCAAGTCCATCGTTATAGTTGGTCATCATACTTGCTTTAAATTGACGCACACGCTCCAAATCGTCGAGCATGTCATCGTCGCTCTTCATTGATATGTTATCTACGTCCTTCTTCTTCCACTTGGTCTTATGAATATTGAATATGAATGTATAGCAGAATCCTCCACAAGCTGCCCCTAGAATGGGTCCGACCCAGTAAACCCAGTGGAATGCAAATGCGTCAGCAACAAATGCGGGACCAAGAGCCCGTGCAGGATTTAATGAGCCACGGTACGCAACCAACGAGGTCATGTACGCCATCCCTATACTGACGCTAGAGGTCCAGGTATCCGACCTCTTCTTGGAGGTCACACCAAAGTAAACAAAGGCCACAAGGAAGGTCATGATGAACTCCATTCCAAAGTTAGCGATTGATGTATCTCTAAACTGGTCCTTGGCGCCATTTTTGCCGTACACGCCGTAAATGAGCGCGGCACCAGCAATGGCACCGCCGCACTGCGCACAAATATAAAGTGCCGCACGGAGCACAGTTATACGCTTCAGAAGCGCTGCGGCTACACTTATTGCAGGGTTAAGGTGTGAACCAGAGATCTAAAAATAGAAAGGTAATGAAAATTGAGGCTGTAAAGAAAGGAGAAAGGTATTCTTAACCAAATTAAAAGTGAATTTATAATTGTTACTTGAATCAAAACAAAATTTGTAAACAAGCTTTTTTCGAATGAAAACTGTACAAGCTAACAAAGAGAAGCTGTTATTTGATAGTTTACTTTGTTTCCGTGAATATGTGTTTCCATTCTGTTAAAAGCTTGTTAGAAATAAAAATTTAAAAAATAGTCTTTATTGTATTAATATATACAACCACGACTGTAAGTATCATTACAGGTAAATTAAAGAACTTTGACATTACTTCAGATTCCTGCGACCAATTTGGCCTAAAAACCATCCACCATTCTAAAGTTTTCAGCTCTGAGCTGAACACTTTAGAATGGTGGATATCGGGATTATTTCCGGATTAAGGCTTAATCCACTCTTTTTCTTAATATCCAGATTAAATATGGATTGTTCTCCTCTCATTTTTAATCTTCAGATTAATTAAGAGAGCAAGATTAAGGATATCCCATTCTAAAGTTTTCAGCTCAGGTTAGCGAGAATGTTATGAAGGTAAAAGCTGACAAGAAAGGAGCGATCTCGCTTTTGTGTGATTATTGGTAATGTTTGGCGGTACAATTTTCTATGAAGATATAAAAGATTAAGAAAAGATGTACAGAGTGTAACATGAAACCTAGAACAACATTGAACAATAAAATGAGTTGAATAACAATTTATGCTGCTTACAGTTACAAACATCACATCTTATCTTTCCTCACATCTTACTCTCACAAAACTTTATATTATTTCTTTTTTAGACCATAAAATTATTCAATATTAACTTAGTAATGAACAAAGGAAAAGAGTCCTTGTCACAGCCATTAATTTTTAAATCCCTATATCTTTGCAACCCGATGTCGTAGACCTTTCATATTTTTAAACTATGAAAGCTGTTGGATTAAATAGTCTAAAACTGAAATATCACAGGGTTGCACCATCAGGTTGAAAATTTGAATTTATAGCAAAAACTCAGTTCCTTTGAGTTTGAATTATCAAAGTTTCAAAGCATTAAACATCAAATTATAATTTTCCAATCACAATATCATTGCAACCAAGTGGTGTAAACCTTTTTTATTTCAGTTCCTAGTTTTTACACTTTACAGGATTCATAATTTTAAATATTAATATTGGTCTGTCGAGACATATGTTTGTTAAACCAGAGTTAGTTTCTTTTTTAACCGTTCATTTCTTATTTTACCAGCTTCTACCATTTCTCAAAATTTTCCAATATTTAAAAAATTAATTTTTCGATTTTTTTACACTTACCTTGTAAAAGGCATGAGTAAGGGTTAGCATGGCTAAACCAGCGGTAATAGCAGAGAAGAATTGAACCGTTGCAATACTATCATTTGGAAAATTCAACGCCTAAAGTAAATATTGATTTAACAAGTTCAAAATGCATGTTTAAAAGTAAAAAAAGGGAATAAAAATATTGTTTGAAAAGGTTTACAATTTTTTATATTTTTTTCTATTATATCGGACTTCAGAAAGCATCAGGGGTGTAATATATTTTTCATAAGTATAACCTCCCCCCCCTTAATAATTTTTAATGATTGTTTTTTTTTTTTGGGGGGGGGGATAAAAAATAGGATATCAAATGTAAAATTAATAATTTATTTTTGTTGTAGTATTAACCCTAAAAATCATTAATTTTAAACCTAAAATTATTTATTTACTCCAATTTAGTGAATAATTCAGGAGGGAGAGAAATGATTATTTTGATCAAAATGAGTGTCAATTTTTTGTTCTATAAAAAACATAAAAAATTTACCTGATGTGTTGAACTTATTAGCATAACATAGAAAAATGTGGCAATACACTCGCCAATTATTGCCCGCCAAAACTCAAGGGTTCTGAAACAAAAATACTTGAAAATCATGCTTATTCAAATTAGTCAGTTGAACAATAAGGTTAAGTCTTTCCCCCCTAAATGTTTAGATGTTTGATGTTAACTTTGCTTTTCTGCAACTCCATTTATTCATTTTTCAATTTTTTTTTCATTGTGTGGTTCAGGATCATAAATAGAACGTTAACACCCAAATGGATGATTTTAAACGTCGACTTTGAGTTCAAACTCAGTATTAATACGTTCTATATGTCTCTAATGAGCCCCTAAAAAATTTCTCCACAATACTTCATTCTCAGTTCAACTACCATACATTGCCGGTCACTCCCTTTAAGTTGTTGAAAGCGAGAAACATCTTATTACACAAATTGTCATTGAAATACTACTTTAACCAGGTTAAGGTTTTAATTCAGAAATTACGATATATTTTCCATTACTTTAAAAAAAAGGATGACGGTTCAAATTTCTAACCCTGCCCACACCACTTGCTTACCTTACCTACTTTGACAATTTACTGTAAGTTAATTAAATTACTTACCTAACCTTATTTGTATTGGCAGGTTTCTGAATTCAATTTGCTTACCTTCGTTCTATTTTCATTGACAGCTTCCTGCATTTAATATTGCTTACCTTATTTCTATTTTCATTAACAGGTTTCTAGATTCATTATTGCAGATCTTACTTCTATTTATATTGGCAGTTTTCTGCACTGAATATACGTGTTACCTTATTTCTGTTTCATATTGTAACTAAAACGTAATTCCATTTGCCAGTTTTCAAATTTAATTGCTTACCTTATTTCTATTTGCATTGGTAGTTTTCCTTTTTTCATATTATCTCTTCCCTGTTCCAGCAGAACTTGGGCACTTTCCAACAATGCTAGAATTTCATCGTTCTGTTTTTCCATCGCCATTCTTTTTTGGGCCAAAATTTGTCACTATAAGTGCATATTTTAGAAAACTGTTATTAAATCATATTCATCACTGATTTATAAATCATTGTTTTTTGTGTCTATATCCTCTTATTCTAAAGTTCTTGATTTCATTAGATCAAAATTTATTCAATGAGGCTCCACACCCTGCGTTTGCTGTTTCACTGTCAAAGTCCAACGTCCGACTAAGACAATGTCAATAACATACAGTGAGTACTCAGTAGTCCCTCAGTCCCACAGCCACTCATGATAAAGTTTAGTTTACTTCGGTAGCGCGGGTGTCGGCCCACGGGACAGCGACGCGTAGTTCACCTGTCAAAATCTTTTTATAGAAGTATAATCATATTGGAATGTCACAGACAGTAGAATATTTTTGGGTGCGTATTCAATTTTGAATTCAACACTATGCTGCATGCTTTCGGCAAATTAATATGTATTTTTAATTTTTATACATTAAAAAAGTAAATGTGAAGTGAAGAACATCGTTATTGTATTTCATATACTTAAATATCAAGTTTAGAAGAAAAGATTGGAAATATTAATTATTAGATTTCAATTTAAAAATTGAAATGGTTTCACTTTATTTCCGGGGGGGCTTTGGTCCAGCCTTCAATAAAATAATTAAATGAGGAGCTATAAGAGCTATACCCACATTGAATTCTATTTGCTATTAGTAATCCCAGAATCCCCAGAGAAATCTCATCTTATCGTTAAACAGAAAACAAAAAGGATCGCATGTTCCGTCGAAAAAAAGGAAATTTTCAGTTGTTGCAGATGATTTGGCTGTGTTCAATTCAAATCATTTTTTTCTTGTGTTTTTTAATAACTGTAAAATTAACGATATGAGTCAATCAATTCTTTTCATGTGTGCGCGGAGCGCCAAAGAAAATTACATGGTTTACTTTAATTACAGATATAATTACAAGAAATAATCATTCCTTTATAAAAAGCTGGTTTTTTGGTATGCAACAATTTTCATCTAATCCCGCCGGGATATTATACATTGAAAGATACTTTGAAAATCTACAAAGGCAAAAAAAATCCGCAAAATCCGCAAGCCCTCGGGTTTATCATTGAATCCCCTCTTTAAAAAGGAATGTCATTTACTCTCATGACAATTTATCATTGAATTCCTCAGGGGTTTAAATTTCCATTGATTCTAATTTGTCTGAGAGTAAATGATACATTCATATATTCTGTTAAAACATCAAAATACATATTTAATTTTAATCATCTACATTGAAAAAGGACAGATAATGTTACGTCTTTTGCACCTTTATCATTTACAGTAAATAATTATATAATTATATAAGATATTTTCTATTTCCCATTTTCCTTTTTAGTTTTTTCCTTTTCATGTTATTTGTCTCTCTACTGCGTTTCAATAGAATATTTAACATGATTAGCTTAAATCATATGCGACATACTTAAATTACGCTGTAATTAACATGTGTAGAGATAGCTTAACTGCTCTACATCTATTCTGTCTAAATATGTACATTAAAGTACATTAAAGTGCATTAAAGAACATTAAAGTTTAACTCTTTGCACCTTTGAATATTATTTACAGTAAATATTTCTATCTCTATTTTCTATTTCCCATTTTCCTTTTCATGTTACTTTTCTCTTCTGCATTTTAATAGAATATTTTTCATGATAAGCTTAACGACATTCTTAAATTACGCTATAAAACATGTGTAGAGATAGCTTAACTGCGTTATTTCTATTCTCTCTAAATACAATTTTTCTAAATCTGACACTCAGATCCGTGAAACAAAAACTCTTTTTGCCAAATTTTTGGTTTATTTAACCATCTTCAGGGCATATTCTGAAAAACATACAAAATAAGAAACTTGAATAATAAATGTTTGAGAATTAAAATTTAAAAGAATTAAAAGATAAGAGCAACAATATATAAACAAAAACAAATAGACAGATTTCAAATGTGATACCTTGCTTTAACTCGACCGAAAATTAAATAAATAAGAGTTTGAATTTTATGAATGGTGGGGAATAGAGAGAGAGTGGGGTTGAAGAATTCGTAACTTCAGAACAGTTTGTATGTTTGTAAAAAAATTAAAATGATCCGATCAAGATTAGTAAGTAAATCCGGCTTCTTCCATCATGTATATAGAGGAAAACGAAAAGTAGAAAAAAAACTATAAAACTAATGAACATACCAAACAACATAACAAAATATAAAAAAATATACATAATAAAATAAAATATAATCTAATAATTTTACAATTTTATAGTTAATATGTAAGTTGGCTGGTTTGAAGGCTCACTGCTCTTGCATCTTAGTATAAGCTTTTCTTCTTTTCGTACACTTTCAAGAAAAATAACTTTTAGAAAAGTAATTGGCTTAGACTTTTCTACCTTAGGGTGTTGAAGGGCAGCATGTTGAGCAAGGCCAGATTTGGTAGTTTTCATATTAATAAAATATGTACATTACAGTACATTAAAGTACATTAAAGTTTAACTCTTTGCACCTTTTAATATCATTTACAGTAAATACTTATATTTCTATTTTCTATTTTCTCTACTGCGTTGCAATAGAATATTTAACATGATTAGCTTAACTCATGCGACATACTTAGCTTTACTCTGGATATGGGCTGGGATCCCAGTTAAATTACGCAATAAAACATGTGTAGAAAAAGCTTAACTGCGTTATTTCTATTCTCTCTAAATATGTACATTAAAGTTTAATTGTGCAATAAATTTGTATTATGATGGTCTTAATCATGTAATATAGATAACATCGTAGGAATTGAAACAAAGTCAATTCCTGTAAACTTTGTGACATAAGATATTAAGTAAAGTTAGTTCTATAGAGTAACTTCGTTCTGTTTGCTGCGTGAGAGTAAACCTGGAGCCCTGTTTTTATAATCAGACGGAATTGTCTCCTTTAATTTAGGATAAATATATAGTTTGTTGTATAGCTAGGCTTGTGTCCTTGTGTGGCATTCATAGTACTGAAACCCTGCATTGATATAGCCAAGTTGGATCATCCCCTTCACTTGATTTTGATGGCTAGGCTTGAGTCCTATGTAAAACATTTTGAGCGGATTGTCCCCATCATTTGAGATTGACTTATAGCTTGTTGATAGCTTGGCTTGTGTCCTTGTGTGGCGTTCAGAGCACTGTATTAGTAGCTGGATTTTGATAGCTATAACGCTTGTGTCCCTGTGTAGCATTTTGAGCCTGGGATTTATGGTGCTATGGAAACGCCTCAACACGGAAACGCCTCAACCCAGAAAAAACAGAAACCTCCTAATGAATTTTTTTGAGGTGTTTCCTGTTTTTTCAAAAATTATCGGAAATCCCTCAAATCCAATTTTTAGATGAATTTCCCGTTTTTTTGATCCGTTTCCTCGATTTTTAGGTCGGATTCCGGTTTATCAGAGTCTTATAATGTTGAGGGATTTCCCAATATTTTTGATCCGTTTCCTCATTTTTTGAGTCCATTTCCGGTTTTCAGAAAAAGTTTAAATTTCTCAGTTTGTTGATCGGTTTCCTCTTTTTTGGGTCCGTTTCCTCTTTTTTTGGGTCCGTTTCGTCTTTTTTTGGGTCCGCTTCTGGTTTTCTAAAAAAGTTTCAAATTCTCAGTTTGTTGATCGGTTTCCTTTTTTTTGGGTCCGTTTCCTCATTTTTTGGGTTCGTTTCCGGTTTTCAAAAAAAGTTTCAAATTCTCAGTTTGTTGATCCGTTTTCTTTTTTTGGGTCCGTTTCCTCTCCGGAAACGGACCCAAAAAAGAGGAAACGGACCCAAAAAAAGTGGAAACCGATCAACAAACTGAGAATTTACAACTTTTTCTGAAAATCGGAAACAAACCCCAAAAAAGAGGAAACGGACCCAAAAAAAGAGGAAACCGATCAACAAACTGAGAATTTACAACTTTTTCTGAAAATCGGAGACGGACCCCAAAAAAGAGGAAACTGACCCAAAAAAATGGGAAACCGATCAACAAACTGAGGGTTTAAAACTTTTTCTGAAAACCGGAAACTGACCCAAAAATAAAGAGGAAACGGACCCAAAAAAAAAAAACCGGGCGAAACGAAGCAAATGTAAATATAGCAGAAACCGACCCAAAATATTCGGAAATTCCTCTTCACTTTTTAGTTTTTGAGGGATTTCCGATAATTCTTGAAAAAGAAGGAAACGGACCCTAACTCACTTTGGGTCCGTTTCCGTGTTGAGGAATTTCCATAGCAGACAGACCTTTGCTTTTCAGCTGCCATTTAAAAAAATTGTATTTTTTTCTTTTTTTGCGGATTGTCAATTCATTATTTTGGGCAGAAATTGTCTTCTTTAACCATGGTTTATTATAGTCAATAATCACATAAACTTATAAATTTATGGTTATCTGTAAAGACTGGCCAATTGTTGCAGTCATTATTCCATGCATTTATTATTTTTATATTTATGATCATTGAACCCGTCAGGCGTACAATTTTTTTTTTCACCTCCAGAAGATTTTGTGCCCCCCCCCCTAAAAAACCCCATTTTGACAAAAGTATTGATTAGCTTTTAATCTAAATTAAAGAACCAATTATAGTCTTTCATACTTTATAGACTTTGCTTGTTAATTATATATCAGAGGTGCAAAGAAAATTAATTTTTGCCACAAACTTAAAATTAAAATCCCTATATCTGTACAACCCGATGTCGTACTCGTAGACCTTTGATATTTTAAAAAATGAATTCTGATAGGTTTACACCATCAGTTTTCAAAGAAATATGGATTAGAAAATTTGAGGTTGTGTCAAAAACCCACTTCCTTTCTTAAAAATTTTTCCAAAATTATTTTGTTCCCGAGAAATTAGATATATTTGCGCGGAGCAGCACACACAAATATGTAGGGTTTTATTTGCTGAATTTTTGGGTATGTAGTAATAAAAAGGATAAAAACATGCTTTTTGATATTAAGTCCCCCCCCCCCCCAATTCATCAAAATTATCTTTCCTACATAAGTTATAGGTTTGTTTGCGCGGAATATCAAAATTTTTTTAGAGTTTTAATTGCTGAATTTTCGGGTAAAAGAGAATTAAAACCTAATTTTCGTTTAAGTCGTCTTTCTTCGAATCATAATATTTAGGGTAAAAAATCTAAATTAAATATTGAAAATAAAATTTAAGAAATTACCAAAAAAAGTATTGTTAATAATTACAACTTATTTAGGAGAGTTTAATAATCCCTGAAATGAGATGAACCTGTTTTTAGAGAAATTCGGCATGAATAATAACCACGCAACCTCGTTCTTTTATCTGGCATTTCTTCAGAACAAACACGACAATCAGTTCTACAATACCACGGAGAAAATCAAGTTCTGAAACAAGGGAATATTTCACTGTGTGCGTGATATGGCTGCAAGTGGAACCCGGTAGAATGCAACTCTTATTTTTTGATACATTTTCTCATGATTCTGCCTCATGTAGTGATTTAAACCTTGATCTTGTTCAATTCCCCAGCCCCGTCTATGTCAAGGAGGTACGTGTGGTTCCCCTCGGAGCCAGGGTCAGTGCTAACTTCCCTGGTGGAGTTCGACTCGGTGCAACCAATCCAACAAAATTCGATCTCGAATTCTTCGTGAATAACCTTCGAGCCCCGGGTGCCAGTACATTTGAAAGCATCGGTGTGCTGAAATACAGTCAGAATGATGCGATATCGATGGTTTCCTCTAAAACGGTTGCCACCGATGGTTTGGTTTTGCGAGGACACTACTCCACCATAACTCTGGCCGTTTATGGTGTTCTATCAGATGCTTCCCATGACCAGCTGGCCAGACAGGCAAATTCGCAAACACAAAACAGTAAAAATCCTCTTGATATCAGAGTGAAAGAGGAGCCGGTTCGACCTCCCGAGTCCCCGATACCGGATGGTAATGGTCGAACTATCGGTGAAAGCTATGCTGCGACCTGGACGGCTAAGCATAGTGAGGAAGCGCTTAAAGCTGAACCGCCTGAAGAATGGCTTTCCCACGAAGGAATAACATTTATCTGTTTTAATTCTTTTTAAATATTTGTTTTCAAAATTAATTTTAAATATTTGTTTTCAAAATTAATTTTTAATTGCCGACTCTAAAAATTTTTTTTAATCTGAAAAACAGTTAAAAATTATTTGAACAAGTTGGTTGAAGTTAGATTAGTAATGAGTTAATCTAAATTGATATTCCAATTAATCTTAAAAATTTAACTCTTATTATCCAAGAAATTATCACATTTTGGGTAATTTCTTTGAGAAAAGTTGAAAATTAATTTAAATCTAGGTCTTGTACAAACTTGATATGGGAGTGTGGGGGAGGGGTCAAAAATTGTTCACTTTGACATATCAAATTTAAGTAATTTCCTAGTAAGCGATTTTTTTAAAAATCCCCACCTTCTATCAATTTTGTTCATCATTTTTTTTAGGTAGTTTTAAAGAAAAAAGACACAAGATAAAGATCCTCTTGTCCTACCCTAGTCCCTAGCCCCAGCGCTCGGCCCAGAAAGTGTCTTAAATTAACCTAACCCTAAACCTATACTAATTTTGTTGAAAATAGCTGAAATTGAAGGTTTGTCCTGGCCTCGGCGCTTGGCCCCCTAGCCCGTCCTAACAGCAGCGCTCGGCCTAGAAATTGTCATAACCTAACCTAACCCTGAATTAATACAAAATAAATATTTTTTTGTTGAAAAAATGTGAAATCTAGGTCATGTACAAAATTGATAGGAGGGGGGGGGGTCCAAAAATCGTATACAAGGACGGACCCCAAATTTGTGCTTAACCTTTATTGAGATGAAATCGATTAATTATATTGCGTCTGATGTCAGCAAATGCGTTCAAAATTAAAACCTCTTCTGATTTTTTACCCATTATTTCATTTGGGGGTAGGGTAAATAATATTCGTTGTAATTAACATCAATATATAAGATAAATAACATTGTATCTGCAAGGTGGATGGAATCAGACTATTAAAGTAGAAACTGATCTTGAGGCAACTCGAAGTAAAAATATCAAGGAAGAAGATAAAGGACCCGAGTATAAAGAAAATAATAATCTAAACTTGAGTAAAGTGAAAAAAGAAGTAGTAAACCAATATGGAGATGGTTTAACAGAATACAGGCAAATCAATCAATCAATCAATATCATTTGAATAAGCTGAAATTAAAGCGTATAAAAATGACGTTAAATTGGACTGTAAGTGAAATATTAAGTGGCAAAGATGACATTGCCCGATTGACAAATTTACCTTTGCAATCCTTAGAGGAAGGTTTATTTCTGATAATTCCTTTTTGATTTCCCCAAGTAGAAATGCGCAAGTCACTATGATGGAGAAACTCCAATTGAAAATAATTGGTTTTCAAAATTATAAACAAGGATATCTAATGCATACCGGCTCTACGAGTAAAGATCTGAATATTTGTCCATTTTTAGAAACCTAAACCGTCTGTCAGTATAAATAATGCACTTTTAAGGGTACCGTTGTGAATATGGCATTGCTATCATTGCATGGAGAGTCGCTTGAAATTACGCTTACAGTCCCTTTAAACAACTCATAATTATGACCTCAGATATGTTTAGGTTCCTATGATTGTATTGATTGATTGTGTGTACTAGGAGTAAGGTTGAAGTATCCAGGTATAGATCTGGATCTAGAAGTCCTGGATACAGATCTCCAGGATATCCTCTGACTATCAGGAAACAGAACAATTATAAAACATAAAATACAGAATTTCTAAAATATACAAAGTTACCCTTTAAACCAGATCAAAAATGTGAAGGGATATCGTTTTGGCAGCTGTTAGTGGGGGACGAACTTAAGAGTACGGCATTTGCTGCATAGTTTGATTGGTTGATAATGTACCAACATAATTAAAACTGTCTAAATTTAAGTTAAAATATATGAATTTGTTTGTTCTAAATTAGGTCTCGGGACGTGTCACTTGATCGTGATCGATACCGTTCCCGATCCCGAGATGGATCACGTGATCGATTGAAATCCCGCGAAGGATCGCATGAAAGTTATCCACGGCGATCATATGAGAACTCGTTGAAGGGCACTTTCAGACCCAGATCCAGAAATCATTCAAGAGATCGATACAGGAATCTTCATCAATATATATAATATATATCTATAATTTTATATCCGAGTTTTTAGTCAGTTAACATTGAAACATTTTCTTTGAAACATACAGGGTGTCCCAAGAAACATGACACTAGCAAGACGAATTGAGAGTCGGAATTTATTTGTGACATTCAGTCATCCACCTACTTTAACAGGCATGATTCTTAAAACAATAACCACAAAGTTCTCCTAGTCCTGGTATTTTCAAAATGTGGTCTGCCTATTTTGTGATTTCAATATTACCAGAGATATAGAGAATTTTGTTCAGATTTTAATTTTATTAAGTAAAACCAAAATTGTCGAAATCTGAACGAAATTCTTAGTATCTCCGGAAATATCGAAAGCCCAAATAAGGCAGACCACATTTTGAAACTGCCAAGATTTTGTGATTTTTAAATTTTAAATTTTATTTCAGGAACAAGCTTTACATTTAAATGCCACAAATTATTTCAGAGATGAAAGACGACTTTTTGCCACTGTCATGTTTCATGGGACATCCTGTAGGTAACCATGAACGAACTGTTAACGAAATTCCGTTCATTCAGTAAGTTGCATGCCTGATTAATAATAGTACACTTGCAACAGTGTCGAAGATAGCTTTGTTTTTCCAGCTAAAAAGTGGTTGGTTATCTATTAAAGGGACTAGGATAAAAATTGACGATTCACATAGCTTTGAAAGAAAATTTGACATCTTTCTCATTATTTCTCAGATAACGGTTTTAAGGGTAGCAGGCAAACAGAGGTTATTTTAATTATGTAAACTGTCCCTTTAGATTTGAATTAACCCCCCCCCCCTCCCCTCCTCCATCTCCTAAAATTTTAAAACCATTTGACTCAAGTTTGATAAAAAATTTGAGAAGTATATTGATGATTTTCAGAGAGTCAGCAGAGAGAGAGAAATATCCTATCTCAGTTCGAGCTCATTCTCCCGGTATCCGTTCTCCAGCTCGTAAACACACTCCCTCCCGACCCAACTCATCCTCTCGTCCTCTCACCCCTGCTCTTCCTAGAACTAGATCAAGGACTCCTAGAGGATATAGATCGCCTAAACTTGATTTAACTCCGCCCTACCGCCGTGATGTATCTAGAGATTATTCTCCGGCGGGTCGAGCCTCCGCCGCGAGATCACTAGCTCGGGAGGTGTCCCCCCGAGTGCTGGGCGGACGAGACTATGGTCGTGATAGATCTCCTAGAGGGAGAAGTTACTCTAGGGATAGATCTCCCCGTCCAAGGGACTACTCAAGAGACTGTTCACCTCGTGCTAGGGGTTATTCAAGGGATGGTTCTCCACGGGAGTATGACAAGAATTCCCATCATTCATCCGGGAGTAGAAGACATCATTCCCCCAGGAAAACTTCAAATATAAACTACTTTATAGGGAATAGTTTGATGGGGGTCGTGAACTAACAAATTCGAAATATGATTGTTTTCCATTTCATCAGGGGTGTACATTTTTTTGTATATATTTATTTGAGAAAAAATTAAAAATTGGACATGAAATAGCAAGTTATTTTCATCCTGTTTCATATTTTTACCCAAAAGTTTATTTTCCCCCATGAAACAAATTAAACCCTTGAATTTTCATCCTTTTTCATATTTTTTACCCAAAAGTTTATTTTCCCTAATGAAACAAATTAAACCCTTAATTATTCATCCTTTTCATATTTTTTACCCAAAAGTTTATTTTCCCCAATGAAACAAATTAAACCCTTAATTTTTCATCCTTTTCATATTTTTTACCCAATGCCCGATCGGTTCAGCCGTTTTGACGTTTATTGGATACAAACAAACAGACAGACAAACAAACAAACAGACAGACAAGCCAAATTTATATATAGATTGCCAATATTTCTAGAAGGAAATGCAATCCATTTACGAATTATCCAAGTGTCTAATTCAAATGTTAACTTTATTTCCTCTCTAGAGACTGGGATCATCATTTATTCAAAAAGAATCGTGTCTTTGCCACTATCATTAGTTTTCTAATCCCAATATCTGACCAATCTGATATTTTGTACTTAGATTCAAAGTTAATTCAAAGAAATATGTAAGGTCTAAGACATAGCGTTGCAAAGATATAGGGATCAGAAATTCAGAGTTTGTAGCTAAGAATTCCTTAAAATATTCATCAAAAAATGTCAAAAATCCTTGTGCGCCAGCAAAAATTTATACAGTAGAAAATGAATAGCAGCAATTATAAAAGAATAAAAAAATAAAAAAATTAACAATTAGTAATTAACAATTTTAAAAAATCAGGGGTGTATATTAATTNAACCATTTTGATTTATTTATTCCATGGTTTTGGTTAATTTTTGGCGCTACCCGGATCCATATCAACGTTTCCTGATACGGATCCGGATCCGGATCCGAAACACTGGAAATATGTAAGGTCTAAGACAGCGTTGCAAAGATATAGGGATCAGAAATTCAGAGTTTGTAACTAAGAATTCCTTAATCGAATAATTTGACCACCAAAAGCCACGGATGTTTGCTGCAACAGAGTTAAGAAAATTTTTGGATTTAGGAGCGTTTTGGTGTCCTAAAAAGTTAAATTGCATTCACCATGTCCCCCTAGAGAATTAAAAAAAAAAAAATTCTTAAACTTTTCAGGCACGAATGTGCACAGTAACAGACTAACTATTTGAAAGGGGAAAAACCAGACATTGCTATTGAGGGAAAAAATGCTGAGTTTCCAGTGAGAGCCAAAACCAGTTGATAAAAAATAAAGTCCGCCTTTTTCCTTTTCCCTTTCCCTTGTCCCCGTTTCCCTTCTCTTTCTCCCTTTCCCCTTCTCTATCTCCCTTTTCCCATTTTTCTTCATTTTTTCCCCAAACCCGAAAGCTAAGGATTAAAAAATGATATTCACGCCTAAAAAAAGAACCTGCTTTTGTCCCTTTTTTTCAAGACGGATATTTTGATATCTATCTTGATTTATTTTGACGATATTTTTCTGGCTTACATTTGCGATTTTTGAAAAAAAAAATTCTCGTAATCTTTTTTTTAACTGTATCATAGATAACTGGTGTAAGGTGGACTTAACATTTTTGTCAAAAAAGTGCCAAATAGTTTCACCCCGATTTAAAGTTTGTAATCGTGTTTGCAGACGGAAGTAGTCAATTATAATATTTTATGACCACTTGGAAAACATTTATAAGACGAATGGTTGGGTGGGGGCTGGTGGGGTTAGCAAAATATATCAAGTTACATAATTAATTTGAAATTGTGATCAGGCGATCTCATTCTCCTCGCAACCTACATTCCGTCTCACCTCGCCGACGATCATTAACTCCAAGAAAAAACCGATCATTATCCCCACGTTACGGTCCTCACCGATCAAGAAGTAGATCTCCATTTAATCGGCGATCTCGATCCCCAGATCGTTGGGGGAAACGTCCCTTCTCCCCCCGATACTCCAGATCTCCGGCTCCCCACCCTCCTGGCTCCAGGAATGGGTTCAGAGAGACCTCTCCTCCTCCAGCAGTCCATCAGCCCGCCGCAGGTCCAGTACTAGACTCAGAGATCTTAGACAATGTATCTGATATATCGGAAGGAGATATCCCAGACCTGCCAGAGCCGGAGCCAGAGGAGCAAACGGAGGTCGTCGGTCAGACCTCAATCACAAGAACATACATTTCAAGGGAGGATATAGAGGAGATATCGGATGAGGAGGCGGAGTGGTCGGATGATTTTGAACCTCTGGGGTTCAGTGACTCCGAGTTCGATCTTGAGACGGAGACAGTAAACCCTGTGAAAGTTTTTAATCCTCTTGAGGCTGAATTAAAACCGCTTCTTGTTCTTACTTCTCCCGCCGACTATATTTATCCCAACAGGGTTAGAAACCTCCCCGCATCCAAGGAATGGAATGAAGGAGTGTTGAACCTTGTGAGTAAACTTGATACTATCTCTGAGATCGATGAACGGTGGATTGAATTGTTGGAACAACTGACAGGACAGCTACAGGAGGAGCCTGGCTGCTCTATAGATGTGTCAATACATCCGGCAGTTATCCGTATAGCATGTCTTGGTTTAAACTACAATGTAGCTCTTCAACAGTCTAGGCCGGCAAATAAACTCCGCCACATCAAATCTGGAACAAAGTTTGTTCTAGAACTAATGGAGGTCAGTGAACAAGTAATGAGAGAACTTCTGGACTCCGGAGTTATCTCTAAACTATGGAGTCTCTTTGTTCAACAGTTTATGACAATACCTGGAAAACTATTAATCCTCCGGGTCATAGATAGAACTTTAGACTCTAACCAGGGCATGGAGCAGGTTGTAATGAACAATGGATCAGGTTCCTTGTATCAGGAAATAGTAGAAATCCTCGCCAAAAATGAGAGCACAAGAACTAAGTTTGCTTTGTCCAGTCTAGTTAATAAGATACATCTGTACGAGCTAGTTCTCGAACTTAAAGAGCTCAGCTCTTCTTTACAGGACGGACAGGTCTTCTCCGCTCTAGAATCAGGGATTAAAGAGCTAGGACGAATTTACTCCAACCTTGAGTCTATCTCGCATCCCTCTAGATATCTACCCTGCGGGAGAAGGTTTAATATGGACCAGGATATATTTAACCGACCGGAGCGGGGGTTTTTCAGTTTAATGGCGACACAGGAGGTAATATCACTTCTGTCCAGTATACTGGAAGTTGCAAGGGCAGATGTCAACCTTACTTCCTGTATCTACGAACTTTTACATCAATGGGTCAACTCACTTCCAGGTAGAAAAAAGTTTGTGTATCTTAAACTAAAGATTAAATTTGTTGTATTATGTTGTTCGATTACCATATAATTTACTAAGCTTAAGATGTAAATAACAAATAAAATGTTGTTAAAATTGTTTAAATAAAAATTTTCTTGAGCTCTTCTTGTGAGTAGGTTAAAATTGCAAACTTAAATATATATATAACGGGGTTCTTGATATAATACTTATTAGAAGATAACTTCATTAGGAAAATTAAGTATCGTTTTTTTTGCGATAATTCAAAAAGTATTTGAGCAAAAAAGCTCGAATTTTCACATCACCCTCACTTAAGGTTAAAAGTTGGGCTTTTATACCTGCTGCCTGAGTATCAGGCATACTGCCTTAATGCCTTATCTTACCCATACCAGAATAAATCTATATTTAGACCTACTTTCAATAATTGGATTTCAACATTGGATAGCTCTTTGGAAAGCCTATGTCAAAAGCAAGGAGATTACCAATTTTAGCAAAGAAATTTTGCACAGACGCCTTTAACGGGAATTCGCACTTTTTTAGTTTTTCTTGAATACACATTAAGGTTTTACAAATTAAAAAATGTTTTTGCTTATTTGAATTCTTTTCAAAAATGTATGCTTTGTTGCAATTTACGCATTTTTTTGCACATTTTTTGCTTAACTAGATTTTTCAATAAACATTTGGATTTTTGCAAATTTGTCATTTTTTTTGCAAATTATTAAAGTAAAGTCCAAAGGCTTTCCAAAAACGTATCAAATGTTATAAATTTGTATTACCGGCAGCCAGTCAGCAAAGCAGACATCAGGCTAAATAGGGTTAAATGAGCCTTTTTCTTTATGAGTGTGTTATACATTCCGGGTTTTTGATCTTGTTGATAAATTCTTGATTTTTGCATATATTTGGAAATTTTAAGAAAATTGAAAGGAGCATAATTCATTTATCAAATTAAGTCTATAAACTCTCTGTATATTTTTCGTTAAAATTTACTTTGTTTATTTTCCCGAATTTAGCAAAAACAAAAAGAAAGAAAAAATGCACATGGTTTTTTTTAAAAGGGGCGATGAAAAAAAATCCGTTTTTGTCAAAATCAGTTAAAAATCAAAAATCAATATGTTTTACAGTTTTTAATAAATATTTTTTTTCAGGATTATTGTTTCTTTCAAGTCAAACCATAGAAACGAACAGATTAATATCAGTTTTCTTACGGACTAACTTCTCCGAACCCAACCCCTCCCCCTCCTCTCCCTTCTCCCCCCAAGCTATGGACACCAGTGTGACCCTCCCTCTTGCTAACGGAATTGATAGTAAACCAAATCTGATCAATTCCTCGGCCAAACATTGTGGTTTGACCCTGGTTCACAGGATACACGCTGTACAGTGTATAGATAACCTCAGATTTGAAGAGGACGGATCAGAGGACAGACGAGGGATGGAAACCTCTCGTATCCTCGAGGTTATCCAGGTACTCTACGGTATGACCCTGACAGGACGAGGACTAGAGGCTGTTGTGCATGTCCTCTGTCTGGGAGACAATATTGAAACCGTCCTCGTCCTGACCAACCACTCCACCATGGATGGACAGAAGGACATGAAGAAGTCGGCTGTCCGAGGTTATGCTAACGAGCTGCTTCTCCTCTGTGTTCGTCTCTCAGAGAACATGGACTTCCTCTCTAAGTACGCTAAGGTAAACTATCTTTAAATGTTTTAACCAGTGCATAGGATTCATTTTAATGCGGATCCGGATCCTGGATCCGTCCTGAAAAAAAAATCGGATCCAGGTCATGAACATGTCCTTAAGATTTACTAAAAAAAATTAAAAGATAGAATAAAAATTCAAATTTTGTTGTTAATTCGCATATTTTTATTCTTAAACTTAATGAACCATTTAGTAATTATGAAGTTTTAATAAAATTGGTTAGTAGTAAACAGTTGATATTTGTGTTTTGATCCTAGATCTCTCCGGAATGACGGTTGATGTATATTGTTTAATTACTCATTTATTCAAATCCCTGAATTGTATATGAAAATGTTCAGGTTCTACTTGATCTTGGTAAACATGACGAGCACAGTAAACTATCTGAACTGGTGAACTGGACCCGGCTCTGCGGGGAGCAGGAGTCCATCACAGTGGACTGTATCCCGGCCTTGCTGGACTCCATCAAGAAGAATGTAGAGAGTTCAAGTCACGTGTCCCAGGAGGTGATTACGTGTCTCAGGATCCTTGCACATCTAACCATCCCACAGTATCCAAACAGGTAGCTGTAACTAGATTTCAGGGGTATATATTTCCAGGGAAAGTTTTCTTCAGTCCGCCCTCCTGGTACCAATGTTAATAATGATTTTTTTAAAATTACTTAGAAATGTTAAAAAAATTCATTCAGGAAATAAAGATTTTTTTGGGGCAAATTACTAATGTCTGGGTTGTTAACGTAAAAAAAATCTTTTTTGAGTTGTCCCCTAACATTTATCATCTTGGCCCATAACCCACGCCTCCCCCCCCCCCTCTGGTTGGAAAAATATAGTTGTTGCCCATCCCTTGAAATATACTTAACAATATGGGAGATTTTTAATTATTGTTAAAAGTGGAAATACCAATCTTATAAGAAATCAATAGTTAGAATTGTACCCTTAGTTCAACCCAAATTGATATCCATGAAATTCTTTTTCATTTTTGGGGTAATGAGAGACTATGTGGGTTTAAACGAATCAAATAGAAATTATTGAAACTCAGTAATTTCTAAAGCGCAAAAGAAATCTAACTTTTTTCTCGCTAAATTGGGGAAATGTAAATATTTTGGGGGAATTGGATATCAAATATAGTGCAAATATGCACTATGAAGTGCATAGTGCAAATATGCACTATGCACTGAAGTTCAGTTTTTTCAATTTTACTTTTCTTTCCAGACCATAGAAATTAATTACCCTGCCCCTGGGGAGGTATTTCTTGATAATTAAATACATATTCATAGAAATTAATTGCACTATGTACTAATGACTATTCTAGGATGAGAGGGATGAAGAACGGGTTGAGCTCCGACCTGAAGTACCACTACGCCTGCCTCCTCCTCTACTCTAGGGAGGGAGTACAGTGCCTAGTTTCTCTCCTAGATAAACTATGTGAAGAGCATTCACAACCTGCCCTACATACTGCTACACTGGTTGGGACTAAGGGGGGGCTTATACTTGCTCTTCTCAAACCTACTCTAGCCATACTCAACAATCTTCTAGGTAACATAATTATCTTCTCAAACCTACTCTAGCCATACTCAACAATCTTCTAGGTAACATAATTATATTTTACTCCACGTAATTAATATAATTTGTCTTTTTTCCATTTTCCATATTAGGACATACGTTTAATGTATAAAGCAGAATTTTCAAATTGTTCGCCTATTTTTATGATTAACCTTCAGAAATCAGGAAATTTTATAACCTTTCTTTTTTAGATTCTGGTCTTGAGAGTAAACTTTTTTTGCAGTTTTTGGTTAAATTTTTGCCCTTTGGATCCGGATCCAGGAAGCCAAAATCTTGCGGATCCAACGGATCCAGATCCTAAGCACTGTCTCTAGGCTTTAAATCTTTATCTGTGGAACAGTGTGAAAGATATCGCACCGTCTTTCATCTTTAAAAAGTGAAATGAGTTTTGTAAATTAAGCTCTTCTTTGTAAGTCACTTAGCTAGAAATTATAATTTTTTCGAAACAAAATTAAGATATGTTCACCATTTTTTCTAATCACGCAGGTTAAAGGGCACCGTTGCAAATCTTGACATGAGGGGTCCCTTGAAATTACGTTGACAGTCCCTTTAATATATTTCAATATTTAGACCTTGTGATATCTGCGCGTGGATCAGACTACCATGACGTGACTCCCCTGGGAACCCTGATACGATGTTATACTCTCCTAGCTGTAGTACCAGCATCATCTGCCCATTATTTACAGGAACA
The DNA here is from genome assembly GCF_000591075.1 of Eurytemora carolleeae. NCBI lineage: Eukaryota > Metazoa > Arthropoda > Copepoda > Calanoida > Temoridae > Eurytemora > Eurytemora carolleeae. The sequence goes on along the minus strand of NW_019396267.1, from coordinate 357,041 downwards.
ATAGTTTGAATTCATTAAAAGAATAAAACCAAAATATTGATTAGGAAATCCCTTAGTTTTGTTAAATCATGAAGTAAACTGCAATTCTTTTGTGAAATAAAATCAAGACTTTGAGTTAAAAGTGTCTGACAAACGTGGATAAGAGCTTGTCAGTTAATATCTAATTTTCAAACTTTCTTTTCAAAATTTTTAAAAATCACCCCCCCCCCCCACCAAGGGACTTCAACAAACCCTTTAGGTGGAGATAAAGCGTTACCTTTAATACACAAAGCGATAAATCTCGATTTTTTTTATTGACTTCAGAGGAAAATAAGAAAAGGAGGAAAACTGGTCAGTTGATATCCAGTTTTTTAACATTCTTTACAAATTCTTTGAAAATCAATGGGTCCTCAAAATACCCCTCGTACTGCATGTGAAGATTAAACCAAACTACGCGGCCCCAAATAGATTATCAAGTACAATAGGTGGCAACAGAGAATTGAACCAATTATAAACACGACGTCACAAGTGTCAAATATAACAAGGAAAACAAATTTTCTCACATTAGTTGACATGTTTTCCAAGATTGAATAAAAAGCGTAAAAACAGAAAATAAATAACACATAAAATTGCACTTATTTCTCTGTAAGATAAGCACTTTGTTCCAAAATTTTTACGATTACTAATAGTTTTGTCCGCCACAAAAACTAAATTGACACTTGTGTCGTAAGAATACAGCTGTACTGAGAGTATACAAATTCTACGTTTCCATCTATTGTACTAGAATCTATTTGCGCGGTGGTCCCTTTGATGAATCTGACGCAATAAATCTCGAATTATAATATCTATCAATATTGTTCTGACACCAGGCAAAGGAATGCTCAGAAGATATTGTGGAAACTCTTCTTTCATTCACAAAACCTACACTCAGTCCAGATAAGGTATACTTGGCTTTAAGGAAGCTTCGCGCCCATCTTCTATTTCAACTTTTCACTGTGGCTTTATCTCTAAGCATCTTCTCTTTCTACAATATATAAGAATAACAAAAAAGTTCGAGAGAACTTAGTATTATTTTTTCGCGTATTTTTGAAAATTTTACATACATTTAAAACTTTTCGACCCACATTTTTGTAATTTTAAGCCTCCAAAAACCTTCTCTTGGGCCAAATGAGGTCCCACACAAAAGTTGGACCCGATCGGTTCAGCCGTTTTGACGTTTATTGGATACAAACGGACAGACAGACGAGGAAAGCTTTTATAGAAGCAAATATTCATTAAATCTTTTAGTTGCTGCTTCACGCCTGAAAAACGAATTACAAGTTTTAATCAGAGCCCAAAACTTAAGACAGGGTGTCGTTATGAAAACCAGTTTTAAATCCGGGTTTTACGAATGGGGTTAGGCAGTTTTAAGCAGTGTTTCGGATCCATATCATTTTGATTCGGATCCGGATCCGGATCCGAGGTAACTTTTGATTCTGTGAATCGGATTTTCCCTATTAAATGTTATGCAAGGTTATAATTTATAAACTATAGTAATCCTAAAGTTGAAAATGTCGTCATTACTATTATATAAATGTAAACATTAAATTATTAAAGATAATTTTGAAAAATTTTCGTCATGTAAATAATACATTTACGAACCATTTTGATTTATTTATTCCATGGTTTTGGTTAATTTTTGGCGCTACCCGGATCCATATCAACGTTTTCTGATACGGATCCGGATCCGACCAAATGATACGGATCCGAAACACTGGTTTTAAGGATATCAATATTCTTGCTATGAATTTTTTTTTTTCATATTCTCCATTTTTGTCGAATTTCTTAAATCAAAATTTACAAAATGTTAAGACCCCAAAAAGGAAACTCAAAAGTTTCATTCAACGATACTCTTTAAAATTTCGGGTTTAGAGCTAAATATGAATGTCTAGACAGAAACAGAAAAGGTTACGAAAATACGGGTTTTGTCTCTGCGATGCAATTTTCTATTCAACTTCAGGATTTTTTTGTCCATTAAAGGGACTGTTGTAAGTCGTGATTTCAAGTGAAACTTTAGGGTGGAGTATGTCCGATTTACAATTGTAACCTTTAAATTCTTATCTGAAAAGGATGTAGTTGTTTCCATGGACTGTGTAGATAATCTGCAATTAAAAATAACCATTTTTCAAAGAGAAAAACATTGATATCTCACTTTTTCTCCTTTAGACAAAGCATTTAAGGGGTTGCCCTTCTGAATCCGGAATCGGACATGCAAGTCATTAATGGAGAACCAAATTTTTTTAGATTTTTGATTCTTAAAAATATTTTTAATTTTAAAAACGTTATGTATTTGCAGGATGATATATCAAAGTCGCTGTGGACTGAGATGCTCCGTGAAGTATTAAGTCACGTGATCAAGTCTCCTTGTTTCTATATACCAGGCTTAAGTCTTGTATCCAAACTACTCCCACTACCTCTACCCATGCCTTCACCACGCCCTCTCTCCGAGGAGGAAAATCGTGTGGTCTTAAACTCGAGGAAGCTATGGTCCGCCCACCTGCACCCTTTGCAGGAGGAACTAGGACGACTAGTTGAACAAGTTGTAGGAGTTGCATATCCTCCACTACTCCAGTTGGTGAAACAAGTTTGTGAACAACTTGTAGGACTAGCTCCACCAGTAGCAGTTTGTATACTCCAGGGTGTGGTGAGAATCTGTACTAGTGCTCTGCAGAGTAAAGCAATGATTGTGTCCGGTAGAAATATGAATTTTCTCAGTTGGATCTCCTCTCTACCTCATGTTCTGAGTGTGATATACTCCCAGCTGCAGGAGGAGAGTTTTAGAACAGAGTTATCAAGAACTCTTGAACTCTGCTTTACTCAGGGTTCAGATGTTTGCCAAGAGTCCGCCATTTCAGTTATACAGAGCCTCTGTGATCCAACGATTAGTTTAAGAACTAAACCTTTAGGAAGTGTTGAGGGTTGGGATCAGTATTTATCTGACTCACTTCCTGATGGAAACTCACTTCTTGAACTCGTCAGAGTTCTACTCAACCCGTACACATTCGAGCTCAAGACTAATCATTCAATCCAGCTCTTGAGCATCCGGACGTTTAAAATGTTTACAAGAAACGGTCATAGTTTTAGTAGGCTTAAACTTTGTCTTAATACTAAGCATCGGACGCTTTTTTCCTTTCTGCGGAACCTCGCCACGGATTTTGATCCCGGTGATCCCGTGTACGTAGATTGTTTGACCGAGACGGTGGAGTTTCTCCGTATGCTGGTTGTACCTGGAGCAGAGCAGGACGGATTTCCTGCTCGGATTCAGGTTCTATCCGTCCCGGAGCTAGCCTGGCTTCTTCAGTACAATATACCTCAGGAAAATATTCTTTGACTGCATTTACAATGTTAGAACTGTTTTCTCATTAAAAATTCTGGAACTGCCAACTTTTTCCTCACTCTGATTTTCAAATCCCTACATTTAAACTTAATTTCTTAGACCTTTGATATCTTAAACTTTGAATAATACTAGATCTGCAATATCAAAATTTCACACCAGGTTGCAATGATACAGGGGTTTTCTTGAAAAGTATGAGGCATATGTTCAGTTCTTTTTAGAAATTAAAGACCATTTTCCTAATTGAATATTTTCTATTTCGTTGTTTCTAGATTTTAGTTAAAAGAAATATTTTACAAGTTCTAGTGAACTTTATTTAAGTTGAAGTTTTCTAAAAAGTTAAAAATATTTTTATGGTGAATATTTAGAAATGTTTGAATAGAACTGCATTAAAGTGAATGAGCAGCATAAAGGGAAGTTGGGTTGAGAGCATTATAGAATTCAATGTCAGGATATTATTAGTGTTGATTTCATATATTCAGTCATTGTTTCAAAACTTTCAGATTTCCTTGGCTTATATTGCTAAGACGACTTTTGAAGAAGAATCTGCGAAAATAATTATTGCAAATAAGGAATCAAGATATTTTCATTTTATCGATAAAGAAATTTTACGAATCTAATATAATGGGTTTTGTTGCTACCCTTACTTACTTCACTTACTTGACCGTAACTCCCCTAATTCCTCATTTACATTTTCCTTAACAATTCAGAATTTTTAATTGTTAAAAGATTCTGAATTCTGAGGATTTTCCTGGATTAAAATTAAAATGGATTCATTCATTGAGATACATATGCAAACTCTTCCATTTATCCCCCCCCCCCCTCAAAAATAGTCAGAATAAAAAGAAGGGTAAGTGGGAAGAATTGCATTGTTTTAATTAACTAAAAATGCCTTACTTTTTGCGGAATAATGGTGGATTTTCGAGACTGAGCATTTTAGGACGTCGTCAAAATCCACCAAAAGGCTTCTCCCGCCAAAAATAAGCAGTCTTGTCAAGCAGTTGAAAATAGGATCTTGTTAATGAATATTTGAACCGTGCAGGAATCTGAGGAGGAAGGAGATGAGAGAAAGAAAGAACATCCTCTTAAACTCATCCAGAACAGTATAAAGGATCATTTTGAGGCCTATCCAAATCTGAACCAAACAAAGGTGATAATATACAGGGTGTCTCACGAAACAACAGTAGCAAAAGTCTTTGATTTTTGATATAAATTGCTGCATTTATTTGTCAACCTAATTTTAGAAGTAAAATTCTAGAGTTAATAATCATAAAATACCCCAAATCCTGGCATTTCTAAAATCTGGTTTGCCTTTTTCTTCTTTCAATATTACCCGAGATGTGTAGAAGTTAATAAAATTGCAATCTTTTGTAATATTGACAGCACAAAAAGGCAGACCACATTTGGAAACGCTTGGACTAGGAGAATTTTGTGATTATTGTTTTCAAATATCATACATGTTTAAGTAGGTTGACGATTAAATGTGACAAATAAAGTTAAAAATCAAAGATGACTTTCTAATCGTCTTGCTACTGTCGTGCTTCGTGGGACACCTTGCAGTTCATGCAGAGCTAGGCGCACGTTTAAACGCGAAAATGCAAATAATTTGTGAATATTTCTCCTTCCCTGTGAAGAGTACAGTTTTGCATATGAAATTGATCCACATCTTACAGTTTCTCCATTTTTAAATGTGTACTCGTACAGTTATAAAATGTTGCGATGCATTGATGTGTGGACTATGGATGTCTCATTTTTTGGCACCTATATGTTCGTTCGAAGTATCTTGTTTCTTTTTTTTAATGAGTTTAAAATTTTTGGATTTTTAAAAGGCACCATAAAAATAAGGTTCCAATATTTCAAAACCGTATTTTGTGTAAGTTCGCTTTTATTAAACTATGCAAAATTTGTATCATCAAAAAAGTACAGGGAAAAGGGTTAACAGTTGGTAAAGTGCAAGCAAATATTAAGTATCAACAAATTTGGAATTTTTTATTTTCATAATTTTACAAATTACAATTTTTAAGCGACAAGTAATTGATAGATGCAAGTTTTTATTGCAGATGATCATTTTCCCCAATATCATTCGTTTCTGTCAATTATGTCCAGTTATTCACTTAAAAAAATAAAGATTATTTATGTCCTGGTAAAGATAAAGTCGGCGCAGTCCCTTTAAACCTTTAAAGATTTTGATTATTTCTTGTTGTATAGTTTGAGCTGGAGGCGCTAATGGAGCAGCTGGAGAATATTGAGGTTGGAGGGCCTGGAGTTGAAGGATTGGAGGTAGAGGAGGAGGAATCCATCCTTCCTTCTCCTACTCCTCTACTCACACAGTGGGACTGGAGACAGGTTACAGTACACCCGGAGCAGACAGTTCATCTTACTCAGGAATACTGGTTCGGTCTGCACTCGTCCTCAACTGACACGGGTAAATTATCTCGCTCCCTTATAATTTTTAATATTAAAGGGACTGTAAGCGTAATTTTAAGTGATCCTTTATGCAGAGATGGCAATGCCCAATTCACAATGGTACTCTTGAAATCTGATTAAAATAGCGAAAGATACCGATGTTTTTCTGTGAATTTCCCATTGCTTTTATAATAAAGAATGTGCAAATAATTTTCTCAGGGAATCCGGAAATGAAAATAAACAGTTTTAAGAAATATAGACATGGATATCTAATTCATGCTTGACAGGAAAAAGATTTGAAGGGTACCATTGTAAATCGGGCATTGCCATCTTTGAATAAAGGGTCACTTTAAATTACCCTTTCAGTCCCTTTAACGGGATCTGTTATTCAACATTTATTCGACCTTGTTTTACCTTGAGGAAAAAAAACCTTTAAGAATAAACAATTTGTTTTAAAATTCGATATTTGGTATAAAAAAAGGGTAAACAGTTTCTAGTGTTTTTCGAAATGGGGTATTGTTTCAAACACATCTACAAATGTTATCAACAACCCTTTCAGATTTTTTTGTAACAAAAAAATGTGTCTGCTCTTTTTTTCTTTGATTAAGGTTATTATTTTCCTGGGTGACATTTTTTAATGGTGAGTCAAAAAATAAAGAATTGCAATTTTTACTTGTTTTGCTTTTTCGAACTGAAATTTTCTTGATTTTTATTACAAACCAGAGGCTCCAATGTTTTAAAATCACGCCACCTTTGACATTGTCACTTTTTTCACACATATGTGAATACCAATAAAATATTTTGTACTTTACAACTAAAAAAAAACAAATAAACACTGACTTTTAACAGTGCTTAGGATTCATTTAATTTTGATGCGGGTCCTGGATCCACAATGGAAAAAAATTTATCCGGATTCAAAATCTGGATCCAGCTCATTTCTTTAAGATTTACTGAATTCTTTAAACAAAAAAAATAATTTTCAATTTTTTGTTTTATTTTTTTTCGCTTATTTTGATCCTAAAACCATTCAGAAATGAGGAAATTTTTATAATCTCCCTTTTTTCAGAAGTTCAGATTTGGGTTTTAGGAGTAAACAAGTTTTTTTTCAGTTTTTGCTTGACATTTTACCCCCTGGTTCCGGATCCGTGGATCCGCATATTTTTCCGGATCCTGATCTAAGATCAGTACTTCAATCTAACAGTAACAATCGTCTTCCTACTCCACAGTTCTATGGGTCTCACTGCATCTTATACATCTTTAATATTTTAAACTGTGACAGTTAGATATTTAGAAAAAGTTTGAAACCTCAATATTCTGATTTATTTCAGGTTTGGTGGATGAGAGAGAAGAGACGGATCTACTGGATCTAAACTCTAGGTACCTCCCGGAACTGAACCTGGTTCAGGAGTGCCTGGAGGTATGTAAGGAGTCAAGCCTAGCTCTAGAACGGAAGAAGAAGGTGAAGAAGTCTGCTCTTGAGACTAAAGCTATCTACAACAAAAGTATCATCTCAAACTTCAAGAGTGGAGGACAGATTAATCTTAGAACTCAACGGTTTAACCGAGGTACTTTCACTCGTCCCGACCCATTTAGAACTCGTCCGCCGAACACAAGTCGTCCACCATCCCTCCATGTGGACGACTTTTTAGTGTTAGAATTGAAAGGTCAGCAGCCGACCGGTCCAACCGGGTACAACAAACAGTCCATCAAGGCCGCAAAGGAATTGTTTGCGCAGCGCGAAGCTGCCGCAGCTCTTAAACCACCTTCACAGCTTAGAGAAGCAACCAGGGAGCCTGTTCTCCCGCCCCCTTTCAGAGGGCGTGGCAGAGGACAGGATAGGGGGCGGGGGTTTAGGGGTAACGGACAAAGAGCCGGTTTTCGGAGGGATTCCCGGGGTTGGAGTCCTGAAGGATATAGGACTAGTGAACCTAGGGACCTGGGTAGGGAGGCTAGGCCTGGACCTAGGGAGGATCGGAGGTTTAGAGGCCGGGGGGAACGACGCGGATGGGAGCGTGGAGGCCGAGGAAGGGATAAGTTTGGAGGACGTGGAGGGAAGGATAGGGATGAGAGGCCGAGGCATGGAAGGAACTTCACAAGATAAATCTGATGCATTTTCAAATCTTTCGAAACCTTTATATAGTTAAAATGACAGATTAAAGATGAGAAAATATATTATGTGCAAACCATATTTTTGAAAAAGTTTATTTTTGTTCTTTTTTTGTATTTTTTGAGTTGGTAATCGGGGTTTTAATTGTTCTTACATTGGGATTCAAAGACGACATCATGGTCGGTTTTGATTCAAAGTTATACTAAAAGACAGTAGGTCCCATACCTTATTGGAATGTCCGTAGAAAATAAGCATTGAATTTGAAATATTGAATAAAGCTTTATGATATGGGACGCCCTGTGGTCTGTAATTTGAAAAACGGTTCTTTTTTGTTCCATACTTTGTACGTGACATAGTCGAAGACATGTTTTGGATCGAACTTATATTTCTCTAACTATTATATGTACACTTTAACCATTTTTATGTTCAATTTAGCTATGTATGGTTCAATGGAACTTAATTTTTGAATGAACTATTTTATCAATAGTTCAAATCAGTTTGAAAAATGTGAATTTGAACATTGATTATTCAAACTATTGCGCGTACATGTGAGTAGTTCAAATGATCAATATTTCTAACTAGATAGCATCTACAGCTAGCTGTTTACCCACAAAGAAAGAGACTTCAGAGACGATTGTACGATTGTACTGCATTTATACTGCTCCTTACTTTATGATTCTCACTGCAATAATTGTAAACATGTTTCTATCTTTGTTAAATTGCTTAAAAGGCCACTAAAAGGTTTGTTTGAGTTTAAGATGGTCATTCTAGGTATTAATCGAAGAACTTTTAAGATGCTATGATGAAACAATAAGCCTTTTATTAATAAAATAATTAATGTCCGGAGGGGTTTTGTTTTGAGATGTTGGATAGGTCAATCTACCGAACAATCCAGAGATGATTTCAAGGATGTACAGGAAGTGGAAGTCTTAAGCTACCAAAATTTCAGAATAATTTCTTCGGCGAAGCTTTCTTCGGATAGTCTTCAATTATAACTTGTTTAACCTTGGAATTGTCATTTTATGAGTTTCAGATCGTCTTTATAGTCTCAACCTTTGTGGGTTAACCCTGTATACCTAGTGTTAACAAAAATATGTCGCTTGTTTCAGAAACGGTGTACAAATATAAAATTCTTTGAACACTTAAAACATTCTTCGTTAAGGAGACCATAAAATATGTCTATAATATGATAGAATATTTGTCTATAATATGATAGAATATATGTCTATAATATGATAGAATATTTGTCTAAGATATGATAGGATATTTGTCCATAATATAATAGAATATTTGTCCATAATATGATAGAATATTTGTCTAAAATTTGATAGAATATTTGTCTAAAATATGATAGAATATTTGTCTAAAATATGATAGAATATATGTCTATAATATGATAGAATATTTGTCTATAATATAATAGAATATTTGTCCATTATATGATAGAATATTTGTCTAAAATATTATAGAATATTAGTCTATAATATGATAGAATATTTGTCTATAATATGATAGAATATTTGTCTATAATATGATAGAATATTTGTCTATAATATAATAAAATATTTGTCTTTAATATGATAGAATATTTGTCTATAATATGATAGAATATATGTCTATAATATGATCGAATATTTGTTTATTATATGATAGAATATTTGTCTATAATATGATAGAATATTTGTCTATAATATAACAGAATATTTGTCTAAAATATGATAGAATATATGATAGAATATTTGTCTATAGCATGATATAATATTTGTCTAAAATATGATAGAATATTTGTCTATAATATGATAGAATATTTGTCTATAATATGATAGAATATATGTCTATTATATGATCGAATATTTGTCTATTATATGATCGAATATTTGTCTATTATATGATAGAATATTTGTCTATAATATGATAGAATATTTGTTTATAATTTGATCGAATATTTGTCAATAATATGATAGAATATTTGTTCATAATATGAAAGAATATTTGTCTAAAATATGATAGAATATTTGTCTAAAATATGATAGAATATATGATAGAATATTTGTCTATAGTATGATATAATATTTGTCTATAATATGATAGAATATTTGTCTATAATATGATAGAATATTTATTAGGCTAGGTTTTTATACAATCTGGTGATACTATAGCTTACAGCTGTGCATTAAAGGGACTATACGTTGTAAGTTCAAGTCACTCTTCATTCAACGGGGACTAAATGTCCGATTCACAATGGTTTTCTTCAAAAATGTGGAGGATATCGTCGTTTTTCAGATGTTAGATACTTTCCCAAAGGATTTTTCACAAGTGGCAGCTTCCCCTGGGTAGTTTTCCAAGTTGCAACTTCTCAAATGTGCAATTTCCCAAGCGGCAACTTTCAAGTGTGTCCTTGTCGCCGCTCTCGGTCCCCATTGCAGCCTGCGACGCCTCAGAGGGCCTAACCTAACCTTTGACGAAATTGCACATTGGGGAAGTTGCCCTTGGGGAAATGCCTTTGGGAAAGTACCTTACAGTTAAAAAATTGTGTTGAATTCCAATGTTTCCTATATTGTTCTTTAGATTTACTTCTTCTCAAAACACTTTTACAAGGAACCCACAGAAATGATGATAATCAATAAAAAAACAGGCCCATCTTATTCAATCTAGACAATTCAACGCTTGTATGGGTATTGAATATACGAACGCTTGTTTTTCTTGTAAGATAAATATGCATTTATCATTGAAAAATGCAGTTTTTGAGCAACCAATCAGATTTCAACTGTGGGGTTAAGATTATTTTTTTAATGAGAAAAAGGTTCAATTCGGATACATGCCTTTAAATAAAATATTAGATGAAATTTACTCCGGAAAAAAAAGAAATTATAGCTGTAAGAGAACAATGAATTTAAAGAAAAGGACGAATAAATTCTGTACAGTTGTCTTTAAAGTCTTATTTCTTTAGGGTAACCTTGTAGACAAGTTTGTCAGTATCTATTTATCAAAAATTTGCTAAAATCGTATTTTACGACAAGGGGCGTGTAAACGGTGGGACTAACTATGACCCCCTGATCCACACGCATGGTTCTCAAGCTAGTCTATATATAGAAAGTTATAATTTCTTTTTGTCTGTCTGTTTGTTTGTTCGCTCATAACTCAGGAACCCCTGGACCGATTTGCCTCAAAATTTGATTTGGAGAACTTGACAGGTGTTCTTCGCTTGGTTTTGAGATTCGTAATTCGTAATTTACGACAAAGCGCGGGTAAACGATAGAACTAAAAATGACTACCCTGGGCTTCCAAGCTAATACATAATAAATTCATACAGACTATAGAAGGCAAAAAAAGATTTTTAAATAATAGGCAAATTTTGTTTTAAAAATTTAATTTTTCACTCGTTTACGGGAAAGTTTAAAAACTCGTTTTGCATTATATTTTGTAGGAGATTTATGAAAAGGTTTTGGACGGAGGATAGGTAGATAGCTTGAACACAAACTTGAATAATTGAAAAAGTAAAAGTACATAATTAGTAGATAATTACAATTTAAGATTGGTTACATGTTATAGACTGATTCAAGTTATAAATAATAATTTTAAATAATTAGATTTTTCGAGACCAAATAAATTGATAACTCAAATGAAAGCTCAAAAGATAGTTATGTAGTAAATAGTTGGAATGGATAGTAAAGATCTGAGAACAGATAGCTAATTAGATTAGTCTTAGTGGAAAAGCTAGTTCAATAGTGAATATGGTTTTAGATAATATAATAGTTTAGTAGTAATTTTAGAAATAGCTGGCATAGTTCAATAATGTAAATAGAAATTTATAGATAGCCTGTTCAATAGTATAAAGAGAAATATGTAGATTGTAGATAGCCTTTTTAATAGTATAAATAGAAAAATAGCTGTCTAGTTCTCAATAGTTAATAGAGAAACAAATAGTTAGTTTTATAGTTAATAAAGATATAGATAGCTAATTAAAAAGTAAATAAAGAAATAGATAGATAGTTCAATAGTAAATAGAGAAATAGATAGAAATTTCAATAGTAAATAAAGAAATAGAAAGCTAGTTCAATAGTAAATAAAGAAATAGATAGAAAGTTCAATAGTAAATAAAGAAATAGATAGATAGTTCAATACTAAATAGAGAAATAGATAGATAGTTCATTAGTAAATAAAGAAATAGATAGAAAGTTCAATAGTGAATAGAGAAATAGATAGAAAGTTTAATAGTAAATAGAGAAATAGATAGTTCGTCAATACTTATAAATAAAGAAGTAGACAGCTAGTTCTATAGTCAATAGATAAATAGAAAGCTAGTTCTATTCTATAGTACATAGATAGGTAGTACATAAATAGTAAATAAATAGTACATAAATAGTACATAAATAGTACATAAATAGTAAATAAATAGTACATAAATAGTACATAAATAGCTAGATCTATATTAGATAGATAAATAGATAGCTAGTGCTATAGTAAATAGATAAATAAATGGCTAGATCCATAGTAAATGGAAATAGCTAGTTCAATAGTATATATTTTAATAGATAGCTAGTTCAATAGTAGATAAGTTATATAGATATAGATAGCTATTTATACAGTAAATATATATATTGATAGCTAGTTCAAAAGTAAATAGCTAAATAGCTAGCAAGTGCTATAGTAAATAGAGGAAAAGTATTTTGTTTATTCAGAATGTTATTTGATTTTTCTCATTTCATTAAGTTTATTTAATATGTACATTATACATTTACATAATATATATATATTATTTACTAACCTGTAAATATTATTTAATCTTGGATGAATAGAGTAGAGAAGATTAAGGGAAGTATATTTAGGCTTGAGGCTGCCTGAGGCCGGTGGCAGGCAGTTCTAGGCCAGACTCCCCCTTTTAACCATCCTAGTGAGGCCACCCAACCACCCCCCCCTCTCCACAACCATCATGTGATCCCAGTACAGTGGATACACCCACACCTAGACTGTAAATCCGCCAATATTATTTATTTAAGTACAAATCACACTGTACAGTTAGACTTGTAAATCCACCAGCATTATTCACACGTAAAAATCGCACCTGTACAGTTAAACCTAGAAATCCGTCAATATCATTTACACGTACAAATCACACTGTACATTGTACAGTTAGACTTGTAAATCCGTCAGTGTAATTGACACGTACAGTTCAAACTGTACACCGTACCGTTACACTTATAAATCCAACAGTATAATTCACACGTACATGCATTTTACACTGCGCACACTGTCCACACAGACTTGTAAATCCACCAGTATTATTCACATGTACAATTCAAACTGTGCTGCTTACATACACTGTACACCTAGAATGTACACCAGTATAATTCACAAATACGATTCACACTGTAATCTTAGACTTGTAAATCTAATCAAATTATACACATGCTTAACGATTCATACTGTACACTTCACAGTGTAACAATAACATGCATTAATTTATTTTTACACCGTACTTGTATTTATTTTTTTCCGACTTCTGAAAGTGAACGAATTTCATTTGTCAGTGATACTGATATGATTTAAATGAATATATTGTGTTGCGTAGCTTCCTGCCTTCCTATAACCTTTCTATTCCTATAGTTTTCTAATTTTAGACTTCGTTTATAGCATAGATATACGTGTAACCGTTGGAGAATATTAAATGTTAAGGAATATAATAATATTTATTTTTGTTCATATAAGAGAGAAATATATCTACAGAGTATTTTTTTATTAGAAATTCTTACTTTTTTATTTATTTTTATTAATATTGCTTTTGTATGGTTAGACTTCTCTGTAAAACATTTTTTAAATTGGTATCATAATCACGATGAAAACTTACGATTATGGTTCAAAATCACGATGAAAACTTACGATTATGGTTCAAAATCACAATGAAAACTTACAATTATGGTTCAAAATCACGATGAAAACTTACAATTATGGTTCAAAATCACGATGAAAACTTACGATTATGGTTCAAAAACTTTTGTTAAACGTTGATTTCCCGCCCCACCCCCTCATGTTAACAAAATCACATTTTTTATTAATTAATGTTGTTGTTTTTTCTCTCTTATTTTGGGAGATTCAGTGTTTTAAGGGGAATACCCCATTTAAAAGAAACTTCCAACGAAATCCTCGAATTATAATTGAAAGTTTTGTTACCAATTTAGATGATACAAAATTTTGTGAATTATATATTGATTATTTTATACTTTTAGATGATATGAAGGCATGAAAATGTCTGAAAAAATGTAGATGAATTGAGTTCAAAACGTCAAGGTGATAAATTTGTATCTTAAAGGAATTGAGTCTTCGCCATAAACTCAACTTTGCTAATCCCTAAATCTATGCAACCTGATTGAAGCATTTGTTTTTGCAATAATCAAAAATATTTGCTAAAAGTGTCAAAAAATACAATATCAATAACGGATGTTTCATATTGTTGATGTGGATGCATTTTTTCGGACATTTTCCTGCTAAACAATTATCTTTCTTTGGTATCTAAAATACAGAATCAAATTACCTTATTTCAATCTTTTACAGCAAGTGTTTTTATAAAAATTTAAAGATACAAATTTTACTTATTTTAGAAATATTTTTAAATGCTTATTCAAATCTTAATTTTTCTAATCCTCAAATTCACTTTTAACCAAAAAAAAATATATTTTAGCTGAAGAAAAATTGTCTTTTAAGATTGTTTCCGTTAAAAGTGGAAGAATTATGTAATCAGAAAGTTCTGAGACCGAATTATTAGAGAATTTGAGCCGTGGCTCAAATATGGTTGGTACCACTTAAAATTGTATTTAATATTTCAAGATGTAAGCCGGCGCTCATTTGAAACCGGTTTTTGGGGGATTTGAGACGCGGCTTAAATTAATTAAATTCGGACACTGCATCTTTATTCAAATATCATTTCTCTTTAAAAATTTCTTATTTAATTTCTTTTTCCAGATTTTTATGAAACAAATTTATTGCTAAATGTTAATGCAGAATGCAGATAATTATTTTCCAATCTTCTTGTTTTCTAGCTTCCATGTTTTGCTGGGTTCAATTAGCTTCCATGTTTTGCTGGGTTCAATTAGCTGCCATGTTTTGCTGGGTTCAATTAGCTGTCATGTTTTTCTGGTTTCAATNACCTTTAAAAAAACTTAAACGCTTATTTTATCTTAAATTTAATCTCATAGGCTCTGTATATTATATACATAATATATTTCATGATGAGAAAACAAATCTATTTCAATTTGAAATGTTTTTAGAACCAATGTTCATCAATAAAATTTTTTTTTAAATAACACTTTTCTTGAGTTGACTGTTGATGAAATTTCAAGATATCCTCGTTTTCTCTCTCTCAAAAAGAGTTACATTCTGACAATTAACTTCTTTGTCTCTGCTACATAAATCCGCAAATTGTCTATTTTTTTTAATGGTTAAAGGTATCCTTATGAATCGAGAATACCCCTCTATACATGGAGGGGCATTCGACACTTTGACACTTCGATACTTCGACACTTCGAGACCTCGACACTTCGACACTTCGACACTTCGACACTTCGACACTTCGACACTTCGATACTTCGACACTTCGACACTTCGAGACCTCGACACTTCGACACTTCGAAACTTCGATACTTCGACACTTCGACACTTCGACATTTCGACACTTCGACACTCAACACTTCGACAGTCCATTTCATTAATATTTTGGTTGCTTCTAGACTGTATGCCGTTGACAAAGGGAGCATATTCGATACATTCTTACCAAACCCCTCTTCACAACAACATCAGGTCAGCTTAAAGGGATCGCATACAAACATTAGGATATTTTAAAGGGACCGTACACACCATTAATTGAGTTTAAAGGGGTCGTAGACAACGTTAGTTGAGTTTAAAGGGATCGTAGCCAACATTAATTGAGTTTAAAGGGATCGTAGACAACATTAATTGAGTTTAAAGGGATCGAAGACAACGTTAGTTGAGTTTAAAGGGATCGTAGCCAACATTAATTGAGTTTAAAGGGATCGTAGACAACATTAATTAAGTTTAAAGGGATCGTATTCAACATCACGCTAATATCAAAGGGATCGTATCGAACATTACGCTAGAATTAAAGGGATCGTAATCAACATTAGGTGAGTTCAAAGGGATTGTATGCAACATGAGGTTTATTAAATGGGATCATTAAAATTATTTGAATCGTATACAATAATGTTTATTAAAAGGAATTGTTTAAAAAGATTTCGATTAATCCCATATAATCTAAAAATAGGTGATAAACAGAAACTATAGATATTGGAACACGACATTATAACAATATGTATATTTGATTTTGTTACAAAACAAATAATTTTACTAGTTTTGCTTAATAAATAAAAAATATAGCGAAATAGGTCTGTTTCACCCCCACAACTGCTGTTTCTCATGCTCATTGGGCATTTTAAAGTTATAACTTGAGTCTAAAAGTCGTCTTCCTATTTAAAAATTTTCTGGTTATCACATAACGAAAGAAATTTTTATTTTTTTTCTCTCTACTTAAATGAGACGAATTTCGTTAATTTAATGTAATCTAATTGTATTTTAATGATTCCGTTAAAGACAAACCTAAAAAACAATTTGACTTATCTAAACAACTCGACTTGAAACAATTGTACTTATATCAATCATTGTGCAGTCGAATGGAAATAATCCAAAAAACTCCCAAACTTTTTATTGATTTTGTATAAAGGAAAAGTTTTCTTCGGTAGAAAACTTTTGGAGATTTTTAAATTTCATTTCACGCATTTACCATCAAACTAAGTTAAAGTTTAAAATACTGAACACAAACTCTCATACCCAAGTCCAATTATTTAAATTTTCAATAATTAGATCGATCTCCCATTTTTTCTACAAAGGTTCCATGGTTACTTTTTACTTGTCTTAAATTTTCTATTACCTTTATTTTTACAACTCGATGGGGTAACCCTTTAATATTTCCAACTTAGACTGTTTGAATCGTGTGACAGCAAATCAACGGATTAAAAGATTAGAGTACAAGGGAAGTTATCTTTTTCTTATTTAATTTGTTTATGCAAAAACTATTTGTTTAGATTTCTTCCGCCATTTTGAAGGCGCCATCTTCCAACAGCTGATTGCAACCGAACCAAACCAAACCAAAGATGGGGCCACCCAAGGACAGGCTTGCAGCCATGCAGGCCAACACTTATTTCGACGACGATGATTCGTTTAATATCCCGGTGGACGAGGAGACGGAGGGGCACATGAAGGAGTTCTTCAAGGAGGTTGAGGAGATGAGGGATCTAGCGGATAAGATTGATGCCAAGATTAATGAGGTCAAACAACTCCAATCTCAGATACTCAACAGTGCTAAGGTCAATATTTAGTTTTTAAACATTATCATCATTTTTGTCAATTTTATTGTCATTATTATTATTGAGAGGCAGTTTAGCTTGATTTCTCCCTCTAATAGGAAGTTAAGCTCCTTGTCATACTTCTCTTATGACGTATTTACTCTGCTTTGAAACATTTATCATTCCTATATAAGGAAGGTAAAGTGAGTTCCTTAGGTACCAGGGCCATTTTCCGACAACTTCCTATTTAAGGAACTCTGGATGGAAATGACCTCACTGCTCTAGGTAGGACTAGACTTTTCCTTCCTGTTTTAGGGATTAAATTCTGCTTTAAGGCAAAGTAAATGCGCCATAAGAGAAGTATAACAAGGAGGTTTGGGCTCAACTTCCTATTTGACACTTGTGACGTCATGTATTATTGGTCCATTTCTCTGTTGCCAGCTATTGTACTTGATGATCTATTTGCAATTTACAGTATATATTTTAATAACAGCCTTTTTTTACAAACCAATTTTCTTGATACAATTCTTATTATTGTTCTGATCTATCTCTACTGTTAGTATTAGGATCGGATTAATTGTAAGAATATCAAGTATCTGGAATTCGGGAATCCTAGACAATTTATTACGGATAGACATTATTTCTGTGTTCGACAAACAAATCATAATAATATAAAAATATAAACCGTCGTTGTAAATGACCCTTCATTAAAAAGTACCATAATAGGTTCACAATAAGAGCTCATCGTCATTTTTCGCAATTCTAAAAACTTACATGAGAACTAGAAAATTGTGGAATAGGAAGACGACTTTTAGGTTCAAGTTATGATTTTAAATAGTGAAATTGTGCAGTGTAAACAACCCCATTTTACTTAATACGAGATTTAATAAAACTTTTTGTTTTGTAACAACATCAAAAACAGTTAAGGATTGCTATTATTTCGTCTTCCTATTCAACAATTTCTGTTCTGACTGTACAGAGTAATATTACAATTTTTATAAATTTCAAGGGATACAACTTTGTGAATTGTTTAATGCGCTCTATTGATAAATTTCTGAACAATCCCTTTAACAATTATAAATTTTAGGTTGATTCAACCCAGCAGGCGCAGATGGACGATCTTATGGCCGAGATCAAAAAGATGGCGAATAGTTGCCGATCCAGGTAAATATTTCAAATTTTAGTATAAATGTGAACGAAGGAAAGTTTTCGTGAACGATGGTGCCAACAGGAATAAACTAACGATGAACGAAGATCTTGGATCGTTCAGGGAAATGAAAAAACTCTCGTTTTTTAAAACGAACAAAAAACGATAAAAATCTCGAAATAACGATTGTTTTTTACTGAACGAACGGTTTTGCGGAATATTGAACAAAATAGGGGGTTTACTTAACAAAAAACTTTTAAAAAAAAAACTATCTTTTTTTCTGAACGAAAGATTTTACTGTATCCCGATCGGTTAATTAATCTGGAGATTACCAACAAGAGGAGAACAACCATTATTTAATCTGGAGATCAAGAAAAAGAGGAAATCAAGCATTAATCTCGATATCCACCATTCTAAAGTTTTAAGCTCTGATTTAAAAAGGCAGTTTAGCTTGATTTCTCCCTCTAATGGGAATTTGAGCCTAAGCCTCATGAATAGACTTTTCCTTCCTTATTGAGGGATTAAATTCTGCTTTAAAGCAGAGTAAATGCGCCATAAGAGAAGTATAACAAGGAGGTTTGGGTTCAACTAACTTCCTATTTGACACTTGTGACGTCATGTATTATTGGTCCATTTCTCTGTTGCCATCTGTAATCTATTTGTAAATAACAGTATATATTTTATAAGAACCTTTTTTTACAAACGAATTTTTTTGATACAATTCTTATTATTGTTCTGATCTATCTCTACTGTTAGTATTAGGATCGGATTAATTGTAAGAATATCAAGTATCTGGAATTTGGGAATCCTAGACAATTTATTACGAATAGACATTATTTGTGTGTTCGGACAAATAAATCATAATAATATAAAAATATTAACCTTCATTGTAAATGACCCTTCTTTAAAAAGTACCATAATAGATTCACAATCGTCATTTTTCACTATCTATACATAAATTTGGCTTGTCTTGGTGTTTGTCTGTTTGTCTGTCTGTCTGTTTGTTTGTATCCAATAAACGTCAAAACGGCTGAACCGATCGGGCCCAAATTTTTTGTGGGACATCACGTTACCACAGGGAAGGTTTATGAATGATCAAAATTTCAAATATTTGTCTCCATCAAAATTCGATCTTCATTAAATTTTTGAAAATTTTGAAAATCCACGAAATTTTTTGTGAAAATCCGCGAATTATTTTTGTTTTGTTTTACGATGTACACAAAGAGCACATGTTCACAATAAATTTAGAAGATGGGCGCGAAGCGCCCTATAAGTCTAGTCTATATATAAATTTTGCTTGGGTGTCTGTCTGTTTGTTTGTTTGTATCCAATAAACGTCAAGACGACTGAACCGATCAGGCCCAAATTTTGTGTGGGACCTCACGTGGCCCCAGGGAAGGTTTATGGCCAATCAGACTTTAAATATGTCATCTTAAAATATTTTTATCTTAAATTATTTAATTTTGTAAAATTTTGAAAATGCGCGAAAAAATATTATGAAATCCGCAAATTTGTTTAAATTTTTTTTTATACTGTTCAAAGAGAAAGTGCTCAAAGATAAAGCAATAGTTAAAAGTTTAAAAAGAAGATGGCGCGAAGCGCCCTAAAAGCCTTGTTCTAGCAAATTGCAGTGAGAACTAGAAAATTGTGAAATAGGAAGACGACATTCCGGTTCAAGTTGTGATTTTAAATAGTAAATTAACATGTAAACAAGCCCATTTTACTTAATACAAAATTTAATAAAACTATTGATCAAATGCAGTTAAGGATTGCTATTGTGTCGTCTTCCTTTTCAACTGTTTTCTGTTCTAACTGTACAGAGTAATGTTACAATTTTTGATAAATTTCTTGGGTTACAACTTTGTGAATTGTTTAATGCGCTCTATTAATAAATTTCTGAACAATCCCTTTAATAATAATTAAATTTAGGTTGATTCGACCCAGCAGGCGCAGATGGACGATCTTATGGCCGAGATCAAAAAGATGGCGAATAGTTGTCGATCCAGGTAAGTCACTTGGGAAGTCGCCTTTCGGCAAATGCCTTTGGGAAAGTACCTAGCACCTATAATATATTTATCCTGAGTTTCCTGATATATATATATATATATATATTAAAAACCAAAAATTCTATTTTTGCCGTGAAATTGTAAGGTTTCCTCACACGTACATAAAGGGCTGTTGCAAAAGTAATATATATTTTCATAATTATCTTCTCATTCCATAGTTTTATTGATATTTTTTATTTTTATGTTAAGAGTTTTTGAAATTCCACGGGCAACTTCGGGCACTTTAGCTAGTTTATACAAATTTTTATATTAATATATATTTAATATTATTTAGATTGAAGAAGATGGAACAGGAGACGGATACTGAGGAGAAAGGTCGAGGCGGAGCTACGGCGGAGATTAGGATCAGGAAAACACAACATATGGGAGCATCAAGGTAAGGGTTGAGGCGGAGCTAGGGCGGAGATTAGGATCAGGAAAACTCAACTTATGGGAGCATCAAGGTAAGGGTTGAGGCGGAGCTAGGGCGGAGATTAGGATTAGGAAAACACAACTTATGGGAGCATCAAGGTAAGGGTCGAGGCGGAGCTACGGCGGACATTAGGATTAGTAAAACACAACATATGGAAGCATCAAGGTATTCTTACATTGTATAGAATGAGCAGAGAGTTATATTTCTCTAAATCATTGTCACACTATCTGAAAAGATAAAACAAGGTTACCCACAAAGGATTAGATTTTACATAATTAACACTGTCTGTTAGATACATTAAATTCATAATTCCCCCAAACTGTAAATTTGTTTCTTCATTTTTCAACTCGTTAAATGAACCATTGAAAGACTAATTTGTCCTTTGGATCGTCATGTCTTTCGAGTTTCCAGTCGTAAACCATAAAAAGCATTGTCTGGCTAAGAATGAATAAGATAATTATGTTTATCTCTTTAAAATCTCTTTAAAATATAATTATTTTCAACAATAGTTTCTCTGCAGTGTTACCCCCAAGTTCGAAGACAACATTATTTTTTATGTCGCCTTCGTAGTAGGGTTTCCACGAAATGGCTAAATCTTTTGCGCAAAATTTGCGCTATTTTCGCGCAAATTTTATTTTTGCGAACTTTTGCGCTATTTTTGCTAGGAAAACACAACATATGGGAGCATCAAGGTAAGGGTTGAGGCAGAGCTAGGGCGGAGATTAGGATCAGGAAAACTCAACTTATGGGAGCATCAAGGTAAGGGTTGAGGCGGAGCTACGGCAGAGAATAGGATTAGGAAAACACAACATATGGGAGCATCAAGGTAAGGGTCGAGGCGGAGCTACGGCGGAGAATAGGATTAGGATTAGACTTTACTTAATAAACGTGATTAAGAATCCCTGTAAAATACGTTTTTGATTCTTAAAATGTTTCACCCCTATATAAACATACAAAATAATTAAGCAGTGATATTTGTTTAGTATGCAGGAGGGAATACAATACTATTGGGGATTTACATCCTGAGAATATATATTATTCATTTGTTATTATGGTACAGTTAAACCCTAAATATTAAATACATAGAAAGAATTTATCAAATGTCGTATTCTTCACTTTCTGATAATGGAATGTTGCAGATATTTAGTTTTTTAATTAAATGATTATATGGAGCTCTTTAAAACTGTTCCCGCATATTCATGGCTATTTATTTATTTTTGCAAAAACTGAAATTTACGTAAAGACGACATTTCATAAATTCTTTTGATGTATTTAATATTTAGGGTTTAACTGTATTTAATGAAAAAACTGAAATAAGAAACATTTTGTTAATTTTGATTAATATGCAATTCATTTAAAGTGATTATAAACTTTTTCTTTAAAACTTTCACAACCATGTTATTTTCGTTTCTGATTTGTAGCAACATTTATTTTGATTCTCACAAACTCTGATTTTTTATCCATATATCTTTGCAACCCGATTTCAAAGATCTTTGATATTTCAAACGATCGTTTGAAGGGTTTATACTGACAGATTAAAAAGATATTATAAAATTTGAGTTTGTGGCAAAACCGCAGTTCCTTTCTGGCATTAAAATATATTCATATTCCTCGTATAAATCCTTTAATATTGATATAAGCTGGACAAATATAAAGCAAATGTTGCCACAGAGAATATTGATGATAAATTATGAGAGATCCAAAAAAAGCTTTTCTTCTCTTTTTGTACAGTGAAAGCCTTTATAACGAATACATGGAAAGAATTGATCAAATGTCGCATTCTTCACTTTCTGATAATGGAATGTTGCAGATATTTAGTTTTTTAACTAAATGATTATATGGAGCTCTTTAAAACTGTTCCCGCATATTCATGGCTATTTATTTATTGTCGCAAATACTTAATATAGTATAAAACTCATTGAAAAATTGTCAAGACGACATTTGATAAATGTATTCGTTATTAAGGGCTTCACTGTATGAAATCTAAACTCCAAGTGATCCAGTGCAACCTTTCATATTAAAATCAATGAGAATTTTTCCAATTGTTTAGTTTTAACATTTAAATGTCTAGGGTTACAAAAAAGTATAATGTAAGTTAGTGAAGTAAACCCAACACTGTGAAGTTGACACAAATCTTGAAAATTTATGCAACTTATCCACGCAGTCTAGATCTTTGTAAAGTTTTTCATAATTTAATTAAAAATAAACAAATAATATATCTGCAATTTCATACTTAACAACTTAACAACTTAACAACTTAACAACTTAAAAAAAATAATAAAATCAAGTGTAATTTGAAATTTGATATCCAATCTCAGATAACAAATCTAATTTTTTTTTCTAAAAACAGTTTCGGTGGAATTTATTATTTCTATTTAATTTGAGATTTTTATGATACTTTTTCTCAGAATTTAATTAAATACATTTTATTAAATTCCCAGATTCAAACAGATTTAAAATATTATATGCAAACAGATTTATAATATTATGTTCAAACAGATCTAAAATATTATATTCAAACAGATTTAAAATATTATATTCAAACAGATTTATAATATTATATTCAAACAGATTTAAAATATTATATGCAAACAGATTTATAATATTATGTTCAAACAGATCTAAAATATTATATGCAAAAAGATTTATAATATTATATTCAAACAGATTTAAAATATTATATTCAAACAGATTTATAATATTATATTCAAACAGATTTAAAATATTATATGCAAACAGATTTATAATATTATATTCAAACAGATTTAAAATATTATATTCAAACAGATTTAAAATATTACATTCAAACAGATTTAAAATATTATATGCACAAAGATTTATGATATTATATTCAAACAGATTTAAAATATTATATTCAAATAGATTTAAAATATTATATGCACACAGATTTTTAATAGTATATTCAAGCAGATTTAAAATATTATATTCAAACAGATTTTAAAAAAACAGATTTAAAAAAAAGGCAATAGGACTTAAAATAATTTGCTCAAACTCTAATGAATTCATTGAATTTCTGAATTTTAATTTTGTAGTCCTTTGATAATTTGAAATGTCTATGGTTTACATTAAGTTTGGAATTAGCCACAGAATATATTTCAAGGGTGAATCACGCACCTCTGACCCTTTAGTAAAAGTAAATTCCACCTAAAGTCTAACCGTGCCAATTTTGTTGCACCGGCTAGTACTATTGTGTGTCTGCTTTATTCACCCAATGTCTGGTCGATACAGTACAAACTGGGACCGGAAAGTTTGACCCGGCTCGGAAATTCAAATGTACTACGGCTGCCCTTGGAATTGCTATACATTAGTGAATTGATCAGACTTAAGGATTTCCCAATTTAGGACTTTAAGTTCTTTATCTTTAAAGTTTGTCTAATGGATGTCAGTCGCTTAATTCAAAGGTTTATCCGGATATCCAAGATACAAAATCTGGCCGCTCGGTTTCCTGATTTATAAAATTATTTAATTTTCAGGCGGTTTGTGGAGGTTATGACCGAGTACAATAGGATACAGGTATATTTATATCTATACAGTTATAACCAGACGATTTTATAGCAATACTTGTGTATTTGATGTTGTTACAAAGAAAATGTTTTACTAGACTTGACACTTATCACTAATAAAGTGAAATGGGTCTCTTTACATTGCACAAATGCTGTATCCCATTAGAATTGGACTATTCAAAGTAATAAATTAAGTCTAAAAGTCGTCTTCATTCCAGATTTTTCAATTATTTTAAATGTTGAAAACCAAAGTTTCATATTTTTTAAACGATGATGAGCTCCACATTTTGTTTAAAAATTTACTTATTTTGTTTGGCAAAGTTCATATTTAGTGAATCTTTTTTTGACCTTTTAGTACTCAAAATCGGACCTTTGACCTTTAACCTTTGTAAATAGAAATTCTTCTAACTGTAAGAGTTTGTGAATGCATAATTCTTACCCTTGCACCTTCTGACCTTGGGTTGAGTACAACTCTTAATATTTTTCTGTTTGACCTTCTGACCTTTGACCTTCTGACCTTTGACCTTCTTACCTTTGACCTTCTTACCTTTGACCTTCTGACCTTTGACCTTCTGACCTTTTACCTTCAGACCTTTGACCTTCTGATCTTTGACCTTCTGATCTTTGACCTTCTGACCTTTGACCTTCTGACCTTTGACCTTCTGACCTTTGACCTTCTGCCCTTTAACCTTCTGACCTTTGACCTTCTGACCTTTGACCTTCTGACCTTTGACCTTCTGACCTTTGACCTTCTGCCCTTTGACCTTCAGACCTTTAACCTTCTGATCTTTGACCTTCTGACCTTTGACCTTCTGACCTTTGACCTTCTGACCTTTGACCTACTGCCCTTTGACCTTCTGATCTTTTACTTTCTTACCTTTGACCTTCTGACCTTTGACCTTCTGACCTTTGACCTTCTGACCTTTGACCTTCTGACCTTTGACCTTCTGACCTTTGGCTTTCTGACTTTCTCACTTCTGAAAATTGTTTTTGTAGGTGTCGTACAGGGAGGAGAGTAAGGGAAAGATAGCTAGACAGCTTGAGATTGCTGGTCAAACAGCTACTGATGAGGAGTTGGAGCAAATGCTTGAGGTATTATTATTATTATTATTATTATTGTTATTATTATTATTATTATTATTATTGTTATTATTATTATTATTATTATTATTATTATTTATTATTATTATTGTTATTATTATTATTATTATTATTATTATCAATATTATCATTATTATTATTATTATCAGGGAGGTGGAGGTGCCCGCCTGACCGGGCATATTCAGATAGAGGGAAATGAAGACCAACTACGTGCAACCATCAATGATATTGAACAAAGGTAAAGCATATTTATCAAAAATGTTTCTATTTTGTGAAGTACAAAAATATTGGTGTGTCGTTAATAATTTTAGTTTTTGGGTCTTCGATAATATAGATTTGTGATAGGACAACTAGTAAGAAGGAGACTTTTGGGGCATCAATTAAATGTGCCTCCACAATGGTACTCCGATGGTACTCTAATCGGACCCCAATGGTACTCCATTGGTACTTTGATGGTTCTCCGATGGTACACTGATGGTACTCCAATGGTACTCGTACTCCGATGGTACTCTAATGATGGTACTCCGATGGTACACTGATGGTACTCCAATGGTATTCCGCTCCATTGGTACTCCGATGATACTCCAATGGTACTCCGATGGTACTTTGATGGTTCTCCGATGGTACACTGATGGTACTCCAATGGTACTCAAATTGTACTCCGATGGTACTCTAATCGCACCCCAATGGTACTCCATTGGTACTCCGATGGTACTCCGATGGTACTCCAATGGTACTCCGATGGTACTTTGATGGTACTCCGATGGTACACTGATGGTACTCCAATGGTATTCCGATGGTATTCCGATGGTACTCCAATGATACCTTGACGGAACTCCGATGTACCATTGTTCATTTGAAAACATTATGTGAACTATTAGTCAAAATGAAACAAAAGTATACAATACAGATAATTAAGTTTTAACCAAAAGAGTGGAAGCTTAATAATTGAATTATATTATTAATGATTAATTAAAAGAAACTGAAAAGAAATGTCGAATACAAAACTACATGATTACAAAACTACATGATTACAAAACTACATGATTACAAAACTACATGATTACCAAACAACGTAGTTTGTCCACAGATAAATAATTCGACAATTCGTAAGAAAAGATGAAAATTTAAATAAAAAAAAGTTTTCTGCAATTTGTATGGAAAAATATATAAATTTTGTTTAAACTATTGAACATTGGATTTTTTAAACCAATTTATGTTTAAAAGTTTTCTTTCTTAAAAAATTTATTAAAAATTGAACATCTACTTTTTTACTCTACAGAGGTTTGGTTCATCACCATCACCGAATTTAAATAATTGCTACAGTCGATGTCGAATTTATCAATAAAATCGGAAAGTCGTCTTCATTGTGTTTATATAAACACCGACCACTGTACAATGTACATGTCATAATTCTTCTCATCTTGTTCTCTCACCATATCTTCTCTTTATTCATCGGTTCAGAATATTTTAAACATTGATGCATTTACTAATTCAGTTGTATGGTGACATATATTAAGATATGTTTAAAATTCTCACCATCTTACAGCCATTTCAAACCAAGATGTGAACTGCACCCTCTCATGCAAAAATAAGCATTTTTCCAAACTCCATTTGCACTTTTAAAATGTATATTCCTAGAGCTACAGAAATATAAGTGGTTGGTGAAGTAAAACCAAATGCAAATGGCGACTTTAAAGTCGAGGCTGTATAAACATTTGATGACTAACTTTCATTTTGTTTAGACACGAGATGTTCATGAAGCTGGAACAGAGCATCAAGGAGTTGCACGAGATGTTCATGGATATCGCCATGTTGATAGAGAACCAGGGGGAGATGGTCAACAGGTAGGTCGGCAGGGTGATCAGGATGGTGTGGGTTGTTGGGGTTGTCAGGGTTGTCGTTGGGGTCAAAGTTGTCATGGTGATAAGGGTGGTCAGGGTGGTCAGGATTGTCAGGATAGTCAGGGTGGTTGAAATTAATCATGGTGGTTGAATTTGTCACGGTTGTCAGTGTGATCAGGTTGGAAAGGGTTATCAACGATTGATTTCAAAAATATTTATTTTCATAGCACTTATTCGAGGAAAATAATGACCTTTCATGAATCCTCCGACCTGGCCTGACTAATAGGTCCCTACAATACTTTTGTCCGATCAGTCATTTTAACGTTTACTGGATCTAAACCAACCAAAAAAACAGAATAAAATATATATATAGATAATTTAATTCTATGGGTGTTAAAAAGCACTTTGTTAAAGAAACAAAGATAATTTGCTGTATAGATAGTTTGTATTTTCTGAACAATCTGAACTTTTCTCTTTTTTCTTTTTTATCTATGCCATAAGAATTTAAGTTTTACTGAAGAAAAGTAAAATTAAACAGATAAAAGAATTATTTTCAAACATTTTTTATCTCGTATTCGCAAAGGAACTCAGATTTTCTATTACCTATATCTTTGCAACCCAATGTCGTAGACCTTAGATATTTGAAACTTTCGATCAAATTAATCAAATAATCAAATATAAGTTTGACATATCAAGGTTTTCCACCATCAGATTGCCACGATATAGGGATTAGAAAATTTGAATTTGTGGCAAAAACTCAATTCCTTTGTTGATGTTAATCTTAAACCCTTTTTATAAGTATGGCTTGCCTTGTTTATACAATTCCTTAATGTTGTTCTAATTACGGTTTTTTTTCCAATAGAGATTAAATTTAAGTAAAATACAGGGGTGTATATTTTTTCAGAATAACCCCCCTCGGACCTTGAGGAGGGGAGGGGGGGATTTTTTTAAAGAATAACCCCCCTCGGTCCTTGAGGAGGGGAGGGGGGGATTTTTTTTCAGAATAACCCCCCTCGGACCTTGAGGAGGGGAGGGGGGGAATTTTTTTTAATGATTTGGGGGGAAAAATGTGACATCAAGCAAAATTATTTCATAATTATAAAATTATTTTCATTCTTTTTGATACTTTTTTGATAATTTTCATTCATTTATTTCTTTTAAAAAAAAAATCATTTGTTTTCTCCAATTCATCAAATAATACTTTAAAAAATATATTTGCTATCGGAAAAAAATTATTTTCAAAAAAGGAGGGGGGAAAAAGGATTTTTCGAGAATAATAAACTTCTTTAAAATTTGTAGGAATAATTTAAAAGCATGTAGAATAAAAAAGTCTTTGAACTTTTTCTTTCAACTATGTCAAGATATGACTTTTTAAATTAGGCAATTCTAGCCGAAGTGCCCGGCATTGCCAATGGAATTGGAAAGGTCTCAACCAAAAATCGAAAATAATTTTGCTAATTACTTCTCGAAACCAAAGCTAAGCACAAGTGCTTAATAGTGCTAAAATGTAAATGTAAAGGGCTACAGAAAAGCATAAGGGAGTCAGAGTGATAAAATCAAAGCACAAGGTGTTGCGACACTTCAAAGTCGACCCTGTCTTAAAAATTGATCTATGCGGTACCTTCCATGCCCGATTTACAATGTTACCCTTGAAACCTTAATCTGATCGAAAATGAAAAAATAATTTCGAATGACTCAAAAAGTAGTTAATTCTGATAATTCATTATTTTTTATGTGAAAGAAAATGGGCGATTCACTTTGAAGAGAAACCTCAAAAGAAAAAAAGAGTTTGAAGAAACAAAAACGTGGATTTACAATTCATGCTTGATCTGACAAAGCTTTGAAGGGTATCGTTGCAAATCGGACATTGCCATCTTTGCCTTGAGGGACACCTAAAAGTATGTTTACAGTCCCTTTATATCGGAAAACATCTTGTTGAATTTTCCCCTTTATTTAAATCCTTAAGCATCTTTCGAGGACTCGTGTACACTGTACAGACTAGACATATTCATTTTCTACAGTGTGTAGTGTATAGACCAGACATATTCAGTTTTCTACAGTGTGTAGTGTACAGACTAGACGTATTCATTTTCTACAGTGTGTACCAAAAATCTCTGGAATAATAAGTTGACTTTCGGACTTGGTTTAAGACACAATATTTGTGAAATTTAAACATATACAATTAAAGAAATAAGTAATTATAAAGTTCCTAGACTTATTTTGATTTGTATAATAAAATTGAGTACATCTGAGTAGTGCTATGTTGTCCGTCTTTATATTCCACAGTTTTCTGGCTCTCACTTTGTCTGTTTTTTCTTCTTGACAGACCCTGAAAACAGTAAATATTTTAGAATTGATGCCCATGTTGAGAGTGCTGTTGAATACACTACGCGCGCCACCAACGACACCAAGAAGGCGCTTGAATATCAGAGTAAAGCGCGTAGGAAGAAGATAATGATGCTCTTGTGTATGATCATTGGTGGCAGTTTGGGTACCTATATAGGTCTCAAATATCTGGGATTTGTCTAATCATGTTTAAATTCAGGTTATTACATCTTTTTTTGGTTTGCTGAGAGGCCTTTTTTACAGATCGCTATTACTTTGAAGTTTAAGATTAACAATTTAGTATCATCCAAATTTGTAAATTTTATATTTTGCAAAGTTTTAGATTTGAAACTCTTAAAAATTTGAAAGCCTACTTCAGACTTCAAATAAATTTTTAAGCTTAAATTGAAAGATCGGGAACAATATTATTATTTGATCTTTTAAAAGAAATAATATATTTGAAAATTGTTTAGTTATTGCTAACGGTTGTACATTTAATTTCAGTTATTAGTAAAAGGCCTCGTACAGCTAATAGTCTCTGAAAATATTCCGTTAAAGTTATTTTGAGAAGAAGAAACCATTTGCTTGATTGGTCCTAACTATGCAAAGTTTAAGCAACGTTTAAAAAATAAATATGGCGGTAAAAACAAGAACTTAAGGAATCTCACCCAATATATCTCATAATCTTAAATACTGTAGAACTAAAAGTTGTTTACTAAGGATTTTCTTATTCTATCCACTGTGTGATTTTATCTATATATAGCTAGATCTTTCTTTAGAGCAGTCAGTCGTATTTGTGAACAATCTCCCGCATTTACAGTCCTCAGTCATGAGATTTTAATACAAACAACAGTTTATTGACAAATTCTTCCTAAATTTTTCTAGAACTTTTCTGGGATAGCCCAGTAGTTTATGTGTAGTTTATGCTTGACGCGGATTTTTATCTATGTTTAATTTTCCTTAAGAGAAAATGCGCACATGATTGTGTGCGCATAAATGCAGGAGAATGCCGCACACAATACTCTATTTAAATTCCAATGTTATGAATGATATATATTCTCACAATGTTTAAATGATCCAGTTCATCTTTTTAAATAAATATAGTTAAAATTTTGATATTTTTTTAATTGATGTGATAGAGTAGAGAGCTAGACATTTTTCAAACGTACTGCAATTAATATATTTACATTTACCACCACAAAAAATGTCAATAGCTAATACAAAAATTGTGACCCATATAAAAGTTTGAAAAAGTTTATTTTCAGACTTTTTACTCCAAAACAATATAGAATCAAATAATCAAAATATCGCTTGAATGTCGTCTTTCTACTCTA
This sequence comes from Eurytemora carolleeae, assembly GCF_000591075.1. NCBI lineage: Eukaryota > Metazoa > Arthropoda > Copepoda > Calanoida > Temoridae > Eurytemora > Eurytemora carolleeae. The sequence continues at coordinate 326,070 of NW_019396267.1, read as the reverse complement.
CAGTTTAATGAAGTTCTTTTTTTTAAACAAACTATTTGTATTTGGGCTTCCTCTCCTTGTCTATTATATATCATTAAACTATTCCATGTTTGGTTTTAACCCTATCTCGATTTGACTATTTTTGTCTAATATAGATATGAGGGGGGAGGGGTGTTTTTTCCCTTAAAGTTGAAATACGACCTCCAACTTTATTGGGAGGGGTGCTGTAGAGGGTTTTTAATAAGTACGTCGGAAAATGCTGAAAATAGTTTTTTTTTACTTTCGATAAATATTAACATGTATCGTAAGTTATTTACATCCATTTTTCAAGGGCTTTTAAAATAAATAAATTTTTGATCTGTAGCTATTCAATAAAAACGTTATGGACTAATTTTAAGAACAGACCGTTTGACCGTCCTCCACCCTACCCTATGCATAAAAAATTTTTTTTTTTCACATTTCTGAAGTTAAAAAAGTGAAGACGATTAATCGTTCTAGTGTAAACCGTTTTTAAGCTTTAACAATTTATGATCAACAACTTGTGTTCTCAACCAAGAATCAAGAATCAAGAATCAAGATGAAGATCAGAGAACTTTCCAGTTTCTAATTCTCTTTAAACTTTTTAAGGAACAAACATGCCTAATTAATGAAAAACATGAAAAATAATTATTTTAGCTAAAATTCTATCATCTGTTATAACAAAGCATTTTAACTTTTCAAACATTTTTTGGTATATAGATCTCACTACTATATTTCACATTTTATCTCAAAGTTTGATTCTAAATTTTGATTGAAATTTCATATTTTGACGCGTCAAGTTTGTTCAGTTTTGTACCGAGATACAGTACCAAAGTTTAATATGTACAACGCAATTCTTTCATGAGAAAAAATGTAATTTTAATCTTTATTTTCTGTACTACAAAAAGTATTTATTAATTTGAGCTAAAATATTTATTTTTCCAGTATATTTTGGATGCTAGAATGATTAGTCATGACTCATGAGTAAATTTTTCATCTTCTCTCTTCGCCTAAACATGTAAATAATATATGTTTCTTTTTATTTTATTTCATATATAATTTTGTCGAAGATATTGAATATCAATCAAATATCAATTAAAAGGATTTGATTAAAATACTTATTTTGGTTTAAAATTATGTCACTTGTAGGAAAGACCTTTTATCTGGATTGTATTCATTTTTATTTTTTGAAACAAATACTGAGATGAGATTTTAAAAGCTTAAACCCGACTAAAACCCAAACTCGGGCTTAGATAGAACCCAAGTCAGGATTGGTTCTGATTCGACCAATGAGAGACTGTTTTGTAAGCTTTCTCTATGTAGCAGACAGAATCCTGTCAGATCAGCTGTGACAAGGAGATGTAAATTTCGAAAATTCAAACTTTATGTAGATACATTATTTTCATAGTATGTTTATTTTATATAATTTTAAAATATATAATTTAAAGTATTATTTACGGCTGTGAGGAACTTTTTATTTAAATATTGTAATTTTTTTACTTTTTAACCAACTCTTTTCTATAAAACTTTTGTCTTTGATGTAATTGTCCGTTACTAAGAACGGAACGGGGGATGAAAACGTTCTTAATTAAGAACAGAACAAGAGGGATGCAACCGTTCTTCAACTAAGAACGCCCAGAACGGAATGGAACGGGAAGACCGTTCTTCTATTCAGAACGGAACGGAACGAGAACGGAACGATAAAAAAAGAGGAACGAGAACGGAACGATTTAGCTGAAGGCCCTCGTTCTAGAACGGAACGGAACGATTTCAAAAAAGTCGGAACGTGCCCAGCCCTAGTCTTGACTTGAGCTTTACTTGGGTCTAAGCAGACACAAAGACCAGGTTTTAGTTGGGTTTAAGCTTTTAAAATCTTATCTCTGAACAACCAAGGTACAAATTTAAAGATGGTTTTAAGTTAAAAGCCGCTTATTAAATTTTAGGGTTTGTTTGTCTTTCAATTTAACTATTTGATTCCATTAACTACTTATGCCCATTTTTTAAAAACAGAGTTTTAAATGTAATTGTATAACATGGTATACTTGTAATCTTTTCCAGTAGTGTACATATCACTGTTAGAAATTGTATTTTGATAATCAAAAGTTGTAATGTCTGGTGTATCAGTTGGTTTGGTTGTACTTTCAGTATTATCATCAGTTGAACTATCATCTATCCCCTCTATACCTGATCCTTCCGCTTTGTCTCCACTTCCTTCATCATAACCTCCAGTTGATCCTTCCTCATCTACTTTCTCTTCAGTGTAACCTTTTTTTAATTCTTCAGAAGCATTTTTTCCAGAAGTCCAATTTTCTGACCCCAAGGTGGTGGCTGTTGCTAGTGTACTAGTATCTTCTAACTCATCTGAATCTTTTCTGTTGGGTCCTGTTTCAGTCGATGCTATTGTTGTTGATTCATCTCCTTCATTAGTTCCTGCTTCTGATGTACTTGTGCTAGATTGAGTTTGATCAGTGTGGTTTGCTCCTAATTCAGGTGATATGGTCATATTCAAGGCTTTATCTCCAGTATTTGTTGTATTAGTTTCTACTTCTTGGCCCAAGGAAGATGCTGTCTCATTTGCTCCATTTTCAGATGCCATTGTGGTTGGTTGCTCTGATTCAGTTGTTTCCAAATCTGATGCTATGGTAGATGCTAGATCTCCTGGTGCAGCATCATCTGTTTCATTTTGGATGATAGGTAAAATTGTATAATTATCTGCTGTGGTAGTAGCAGTTTCATCTGTGCTAATCTCGCCGATTTCAGCAGTACTTTTATCTGTGTTAATCTCACTAGCTACAGTAGTTGTATTATGCTCTCCATATGCAGTAGTAGCAGTTATATTTGTGTTTTGCTCTTCATTAGCAGTATCATCTTTTTCATCTGTATCGGTCTCCACATAAGCAGTTGTAGACGTTTCATTTATGCTTTGCTCTCCATAAGGGGTATTAGAAGTTTCAGCTGAGTTGGTCTCAACATAAGCAGTAGTAGACGTTTCATCTTTGCTGGTCACTCCATAAGCGGTGGTAGCAGTTTCATCTGTGTTGGTATGTCCATAAGCAGTAGTAATTTTGTCTGCATTGGTCTCACCATAATTGGTAGTAGAAGTTTCATTTGAAGATATCTTGTCAGCTGAAGTGAAAGCAGTTGTAGAACTTTCAGCTGGGTTAATCTCAGTAGCAGCTGCAGTAGTAGATTCAGTTGAGTTGATCTCAGAAACAGCTGCAGTAGTAGATTCTGCTGGGTTGATATCAGCAGCTGAAGAAGTAGATTCTGCTGGGTTGATATCAGCAGCTGAATTAGTAGATTCTGCTGGGTTGATATCAGCTGATGCAGTAGAAGATTCTGCTAGGTTGATATCAGCTGCTGAAGTAGTAGATTCAGCTGGGTTGATATCAGTAACAGCTCCAGTAGTAGATTCTGCCGAGTTTATAACCGCCGTAGCTCCAGTAGTAGATTCAGCTGGATTGATCTCAGCAGCAGCTGCAGTAGTATATTCTGCTGGGTTGATATCAGCAGCTAAGGTAGTAGATTCAGTTGAGTTGATTTTTTGTAAAGGGATGGTTGAACCTATATTAGACAGTTTTGTAGATGACATTTCCATTAAGGTTTCAGTAGTTTCTTTGACATCCTTAGAACTTTCCTTGCTAGGTTCTAAAAAGGAAGGGCTATTAGCGTACTTTTTAGGTTTTCTAGGTATATTCAGATTACACGTTTAAAAAAAAACTTTGCTAAAGTTGCAAAACAATCACCTCTATTCTCCCAGTTAGTTCCAGTAGGGTTTTCAGGGTTATCAATTACAGATTCACAATTACATTCCTAAAAAGGAATTAATTGCAGAAGAAGCTTTATATCTATTTGCATAGAAATACCCCTATAAGAAAGATTATAATAAAGATTTAAAGAAAAACAAAGAGTTTAAAAGTGTCAACGCTGAAAGAGCATGACAGAAAAATATTTACTTTTGAGGCCATGTTGGAGTATGGTTTGTTATAAAACGCTCATAAACAAATTTACTGCTTTTAATCTACATTACCGACCCATGCCTCGCCATACAGAGGAACGTTAAATGCTAAATATCCCTTGGGACAATTCAGTAAAATAACGACCCGCTCTCCAAAGTTTAGCGAAAAAATTCGTGCATTTTCATCTCAAAAGTCGGTAACTAGGTTCTCCAGCGCTTGGTAAAGTTAAATTTCCTTGACCTCCCTGAATAGCAGTTCTATATAATTAACAGTTATTTGACATTGATTGAAAAAACGAGAACATAATCAAAATAAGACTTGCATTAAAAATGTTTCAAAATCATTGATTCTAAAAGTCAAAATATGAAATAATTATTTCTGGCTTGAGAGAGATTAAGAATGCGAAAAAGTGTTTGTGTTAAATGTTTTTGAAGGTTTAATAAATAAACTTCAGCTTGAAAGGGTTAAATATAGAGTGGGGGGTCACACTAAGCAATAGCTAGTCAAATAGGCCTATGCTACCGGGTACTGTAATAAGTCTTGCCGCGCCATCAAAGTTGAAACAGATCAGGCATATGATAGGGTCGGGCCGGTACAAAGGGTCGGTCTGGTTCGAATTCAAATTGACCCAAGTCCACCGTAGGGTATGCACTATTCAGCTTAAAAACAGAATTGTTTAGACCTTAGCTTCAATGCTTAATCTATCACATTGTTCCGGAAACATGGGTTCCCTTACTCTCGCCTGACGACATTTACCTAAACAAATATTAAACAAATATAAACAATTTGTAAATTTTGAGTTTTGTAGCAGTCGACGTTTTATAATTTCAACGTTTTTTAATTCGACTTTTTGTTGCAGTCGACGTTTTGAATCACAGACGTTTTGTTATACGACGTTTAGATAATCAACTTTTTGATAATCGACGTTTAAATAATTGACGTTTAAATAATTGACGTTTAGATAATTGACGTTTATAATTGACGTTTAGATAATTGACGATTAGATAATTGACATTTAGATAATTGACTGTTTAGATAATTGATGATTAGATAATTGACGTTTAGATATTTGTCGTTTAGATATTTGACGTTTAGATAATAAACTTTTTGATAATTGTCGTTCAGATAATTGACGTTTAGATAATTGACGTTTAGATAATTGACGTTTAGATAATTGACGTTTAGATAATTGACGTTTANAATTTGTCCACAACATTGCATACTCAGTTTAACTACCTGACATGGCCGGTCTGTCCCTTTAAATCAATTATAAAAGAAGGGCAAACAATTCTTAATCCTTTTTTTTAATTATTTCCAACAAAAAAATCTATTAGCAAACTCAGTTTTGTTTCTTATCCTCCGGGAAACTGCAGTACGTTTATTCTGTAAATATGTAAAAAAGTCTATTGATATTTATTATTTACTTGCTGAAGTGCCCGGCGTTGTCCGTTGAATTTGTAAAATAATATAATTTTGAAAAAACTCAATTTTTGAAAACAAAAATTTCGTTTTTTTAGCCTATTTTACCCCTCTGGGTACCCTTGGGGTTTCTCAAACAATTTTAGCCAATTGGGTCAAGCCGTTTGGCCAGTTATAGCTAACAAATATACACATAAATACATATTCGCTGAATTTCCCGGCGTTGCCATTGGAATTTTGAAGAAAAAAGTAGAATTTTGAAGAAGAAAAATATTCTATAAAAAAATTTATGTCCCGGATACCCATTGGTTTACTTAATAAATGTCATCCCAATCGGTCCAGCCGTTTGGCTGCAGCTATAACTGACATATATATATATCTTATTAAAATAAGAAAATTTTCTATTGCTTATTAAGATTGGTTATTTGTCATATATATACATATTTATATAAATATACATATTTATATAATAAAGCTCTTCACTCAGAAATACATACTAGCTAATATTACCCGGCATTACCCACGAAAAAAAATTTTAAATTAAAAGAAAAAATTGATTTGAAAAAAATGTTACCCCTGGGGTACTCAAGGGTTCCCTAAAAAAAATGTCAGCCCATACGGTCCAGCCATATTGCCAGCAATAGCTAGCATATATACAAATATATATGAGCGAAGAGCTTTAATATTAATAGATAGATTAGCGAAAAGCTCTATTATATAGATAGATGAATTGGAATTTACCAGTTTCGAGTTTAGAGCATGCTGCAAAGGGTCCCCAGTTTTTATATTGACATTTGGTATCTTCTTTCTCATCGTGGAATTCTGCCTTAGTTTCACTAAATAAAAAAATGCATTCAGATTTTTAACTCATCAAAATTATAAAGCTTTTTTTTACATTTAGAATTCATTTTGAACTATCTCATGATTGTGAACTGTGACTTTGTAAAATGTATATTATGCATATATAATTGTTTTAATTTGCTCACAAACTTAAAATAATCAAATTAATGTTTCATTTGATTTATTTATTCCATATACAGGGTTACCCACAAAGAATTTGACTTCAGAGACGATTGTACAGAGTTTTTATAGTCTCTGTTTATTCAAGATTCCCAGGAACTGTAAACTTGTTTTGTTCTTTGCAAAAAATAAATATATAAATATGCCAATAAGAGATTACATGTAATGCAGAAAGATTAAGTTAACTTTTTCAGCTTTTAATGTAACGTAAAACATTTTTTTCTTAGTGTATTATAACCATAGAGAATAGAATATAGATTTACATATATTCTATTCTCTATGATTATAACACAAAAATTCGTGGATTTTATTCTGACCTATATTAGAAATTTGGGTTCTATTGGTTTAGCCGTTTTGAAGTGTATATCCCCCCAAAAACATTCTATAGACAAAAAAATAGAATTTATTCTAACGACTGAAAAAAAACTAACCTCATAATCTTCATTGCTTCCTGTTCAATCTTCTGCTTGCTATTAAACCCTTCAGCTGATGATGGGCATGTTTTTTGGTTATTCTTTTTAAACAATGCAGAGCCCGCGATTTAAATACTTCGACTCGAGCCTTAATTCCTTAAATTGACAGCTGCAAGATCTTCGACTTGACTTAAGAAGTTTCGACTTGACTTAAGAAGTTTCGACTTGACTTTTCCGAACTTTTTAAATCGCGGGCTAAGGGTTTTTAAACAATGGACAGCAATTGCCAAATTAACACAGGTACCTACTTTACTTAATAAGTTGGTTTTCAACCTATTTATAATCTATACTTAATTAGACAAAGGTAAAAGCTAAAGAGAGCAACGTTGTGAACTTGTGATCGGTCATTGCCATCTTTGCATTAAGGGTCACTTGAAATTACGCTTACAGTCCAGTTCAGGAAAAACAAAAATTGAATGGTTAAAAAAGAACCAAAAACAATGCTCATCTCTTCCTCCAGGAGCAGGTACTCCAGGTCCAGGTACCCCAGGTCCAAGTACTCCAGGTTCAATTACTCCAAGCGGATCTGGAATATGGTTTTAGAACTCTTTAACAATTCTGTCAATGTTTAAAATATGTAATCAATTTCTGTGGTTGAAAAAGAAACAAAAAACATGCTTATATTTCTTGACAGTTGAAAGATGAGGTCCACGAAAAATCTTGAGTTTGTTCAAAATATTCCAAAATAACTACCCTAAAACGCTCTGATGCCATTTGTTATGATTAAAAAAGCGAAATATGCTTGACAAAGCTGGAAACCAAAAAAGTTAATAAATATTTGATTTTTAAATAAATTTTTCACATTTTATACGTTGTCAAAATGAAAATTGAAGTGAAATTTTTCAAATTTTGACTTCAATTTTACCTGGAGTTTGAATAGTAGGGTCAATAGAGGACTCTATTTCGGAGGCATATCCTCTAGGGATTGGAGGCTGCAAACTGTAACCTCTGGGTGGAGGGGTTTCTGCATAATCATCTCCTCCGGTTGGCTTGGGTGGCCTCCGGACATCCAAACCCTTTCCATATCCTCTACCATTCTGAGGCTACGAAACCCCAGTATTTAAATATTTTTTTCAAAATCATCAATCATAATTATTTGAAAAGAAAAAAAATTTCTAATATTGTCATTGTCGTCATTTTTTGATGGATCAAGCAGTCAAAGTTTAAAATTTAAGTTTTCTTTTAATCTTTATGACAGAAACAATCTCAAGAACTTACGAGTGTCAACCTTGACCAAAATATATTTTCAATAAAATGTGGAACTAACATCTACTTTTTTACTATACAGAGGTTTGGTCCATCACCATCACCGAATTTTAAAAGTTTAGAAAATTAATGATTTACACCACAGGTTGTACAAATAATGGGGTTAGAAAATTAGAGTTGAGGGAAGGTGTCATTTGGTTAAATTTTATTATTTTTATGTCCAGATTTGACTATTTAAATAAGATCAGTGCCTGCCGCATGCTTTATAACTCCAATTATTTATTGCATGCAAACATTTTCCCAATCTAGTCTATGCGAACGTTAGTTATAATTCATAATTCATGAATGATTATGTAATATTATTTATATTTATTATAGCAAAATAATCTAGCTGAATATTTTTAGAAACAAGCATCTAAAAAACTAAACAAACGCCGCACTTGAAATGTATTTTTTTTTGTTTATTTTTAAGTAAAAAAATTAACTCTGTCAATTTTCTTTCTTGCCGTTTGATTTTCTAATCCCTATCTTTGCCACCCAATGTCTTAAACTTTAGATATTTCAAGCTATGGTATCTGTAAGATCAAATAGTCAAGTTTGAATTATCAAAAATTGGAAAGATAAAGGGATAATGAAGATTTGAGTTTTATGACAAAGACTTAATTTCTTTGCAATTACAATTATCACTCTTTTCAGATAGAAAATAAACGATATCTCGATCTTTTTTGATTTAAAGAATATCCCTTCTATGAAGAATTATACAGCACTCTGAATCAGACATTATTATTTTCAATAGTCCCTTAAATAATTAAAAAATGCAACCAGTCCTGATTGTTTCTCGGACGAAAAAAAAACCCAAAAAAATAATATGTATTTAAATTTTCGTACATTAAATATATTAATCTAAATAATTCCTCAAGTTGGAGGAAAAAGTTTCCTTTCCGAGTTTCAATAATTTGGGATCCTGTAGTCACCTTTATTCCATCAGGTTCAAATAGTTTCAAATTGTCAGGAGAATATAGTACCAAATTAACAGGGGAATATAGTTTCAAATTGTCAGAGAAATATAGTTTCAAATTGTCAGGGAAATATAGTTTCAAATTGTCAGGGGGATGTAGTTTCAAATTGTCAGAGGAATATAGTTTCAAATTATCAGAGGAATATAGTTTCAAATTATCAGGGGAATATAGTTTCAAATTGTCATGGAAATATAGTTTCAAATTGTCAGAGAAATATAGTTTCAAATTATAAGAGGAATGTAGTTTCAAATTATCAGAGGAATATAGTTTCAAATTATCAGAGGAATATATAGTTTCAAATTGTCAGAGAAATATAGTTTCAAATTATCAGAGGAATGTAGTTTCAAATTGTCAGGGGGATGTAGTTTCAAATTATCAGAGGAATATAGTTTCAAATTGTCAGAGGAATATAGTTTCAAATTGTCAGGGGGATGTAGTTTCAAATTATCAGGGAAATATAGTTTCAAATTGTCAGAGGAATATAGTTTCAAATTGTCAGAGAAAGAGAATTTTCAATTGGAAATTCAATTTCAAATTTGCATGTTCATTCGTAAATTCTCTGGATTTAAAACGTGCCTTTTAAACCTCTGACTGATTAATATTGATGAAGATATCTTTGTTATAACAAGTGTTTAATTATCATTTTCTCCTTCGTTGTCCGCAGCATAAACCCCCTTGTAATTTTCACAGAAAAACCAATAAATAATCAATGTTTCGATAGAAAAATAGGGATATCTCACTCATCTAGTTCAGCGAAATATTTAAAAGGCCCCTTTGGGATCGAACATGCTCCCCTTTAAATGGATGGTTACGGCTACACTCCCTTTAAGGTTGTCTGGTTCATGTATAAAAATGTATGTCTTACAAAAAATGTGTCGATTTGATGGATTCCTGAGCAAGGATGTTCAGAACTGAAGAATAGATGAAGATCATTACAGATCTAGAAGAAATGTGAAACTACACTGTTATATACTCTTCTCTACTCTCCACTAATGCATACGATACATTGAATCAATTACTAGAACTAGGGAGGTATAGGTAGAACTATAAAGAGGGGGCTACCTACAATGGTTGTTTACAAACATCTGTGACGTACAGTGATAACCAGAAAACATTAGAAAAGGCTGACGACATTAAAGGATATAGTTACAAAGCAAATGTTTTTTTTACCAGTGACTTATGAAACAACTTATTTCGTGAAATGAATTTGCTTTGTCTAATGTTTATTGGACTATTGAAAGTCATAACTTGAGTCTAAAAGCCCCTTCCTGTTTTCCGGTTTTCACTGTATCTTCACTTTTGAAACTAGTATGTGTAAAAACCAACAGTTAGGGAATCAGGCCATGTTTACCAACAGTTATGGAATCAAGCCATGTTTATAATCCTGTCCTAACAAGTCACACCAACTAAATATTTATTTTGATATTTTGAAATAGGATTTCTCAAAAAAAAATATTCGTAACGAACTTTAAAAAAAGACAGAGAAAATAATTAAAGAAAAAAACAATCATAAGTTATCTGTAAGATGATAAAAAAACAATTAAATATTTTTGCAACGTGAAGAATTTCGTTATTTCAAAATTTTGCAAATCTACTTTTACAAAATTTTATTAAAGAAGCTATTTATAAGATTTTCTTAGAAAATGCTTAAAACTTTTTGTAAAATCTTAACTAAAAGGATGTTCTTATTAAAAGAAAAACTTTCAGCTCAAAAACCAAATAATTTTACCATCAATCTTTAGGAATAACGTTCTAATTCGTTAAACACACTCAAGACATGCGGAGTAACTAATTAATTAAAAATAAAATTAAAATTTTACAAGAGTTTAAATATCAAGTTGTGAACGGTGTCAAATGAATTCTAATTTAACATGTAATCTAAGTATTCTATATCACAAAATCTTTAGTATTTAAATAACTCTTCAATCTTAATTCTCAACATAAGAAGGAAAAACTTGTTTGTTTGCTTACAAAATTATTTGTTTGCAAATTTGTTTGCTATCAAAATTATTTGTTTGCAAACTTGTTTTTACAAACTTGCTTGTTTGCAAACTTGTTTGTTTGCATAATTCTATGCTTTCAAACTTATTTGTTTGCAAACTTTTTTATTTGCAAGGTTGTTTGGTTTTTAAATTTGTTTGTTTGCAAACTTGTTTGTTTGAAAATTGGATTGTTTGCAAATTTGTTTGTTTGCAAACTTGTTTTCTTGCACACTTGTTCGCTTGCAAACAAGGATTTGCAAACAAGGATTTCAAAACTCGTTTCTTTACAAAGATTTGAAAGTTCGGTCCTTACTCCTTATCCCTTTTTTTGAAATAGAATAAAATATTTTCTACAGTTTGGGAACCCAGCGTTGAGAAAATTATGGATTTTTTTCTAGTGTTTTTCTATTCCAAACACTTTTTTTCAAATACTTTCTTGCCCATGACTTTCCTAGTTGGATTAGGGTTATTTGAAATGACGTCTACAGTTCCAAGGATACATTGGATTATTTTTCAGTGCAATATATTGTATTGCACTGTGTATCATTGTATGGTACAGTGTACTGTACACACATAGTGGACTGCATTTTACAGCTTAGTACAAGTACTGAGGATTGTTAATTTTTTAAACGATCCTTTCATTTATAGAAAAAAGGGTATGTCACAAAACTATCGTTTAAAAAAAATAGCTAATGAATCTGAGTTTCATGACAATTAATAAAATTTTTATTTTTAGAAAGATAAGTTTTTGAATGTTGTCATAAATGTTTTTTTTATCTAGAGAAATAACTTTAATGTTTTCTGACCGAAGAGTTTTCCGACCAAAAAATGTATTTTGTCTAAAAAAGGTCGTTAACGATCGTTAAAGAAGGGTCGTCGATAACGATCATTAACGAAAGGTCGTCGTCAAAAATTAAAAACGACATAACTTCGCTAACGAAACTAAAAACGCCTTCTTCGTTTTATAATAAAAAAAAACAATCTTATTCAAAAACTTTTGTTATCAAAAACTACCATTTCGTTTTTTTTCTTCGTCGTTTTTAAATCGAAATGATCGTGTTTAAAAAAAGTGAAAACAATCCATGCCTACACCTGTACTGCAATCTAGGTATATTTATGTAAATGTTTCTTATCTTTTTTTTTTTAACTGCGTTCATTTTTCCAAGCAGTTAAAAATAGCATAACAACAAAATCGCGAGATAAGGTAGTTAATGATGTATAGCATGTAACTGTGTACTCAACAATTTCAAATCTTTGTGAAATCGATAATAAAGCCCAATAAAAACTTATCTCCCGCTCAACGAAATAACTGACATTTGTTTAGTTTACCTGTATAACAGTTTACCTGTATAACAGTTTGCCTGTATAACAGTTTACCTGTATAACAGTTTGCCTGTATAACAGTTTTCCTGTATAATAGTTTACCTGTATAACAGTTTACCTGTATAACAGTTTGCCTGTATAACAGTTTACCTGTATAACAGTTTACATGTATAACAGTTTTCCTGTATACCAGTTTACCTGTATAACAATTTACCTGTATAAGAGTTTACCTGTATAACAGTTTTCCTGTATAACAGTTTTCCTGTATAACAGTTTTCCTGTATAACAGTTTACCTGTATAACAGTTTTCCTGTATAATAGTTTACCTGTATAACAGTTTACCTGTATAACAGTTTTCCTGTTTTCCTGGCGTTCTAGAATCAAATTTGTTGATTTAAATATTTAATCTCGAGATTATGTTAGTCTCGACATTAGCAAAAAGACGGGATCAAGTATTAATCCTGATATCCACCATTCTAAAGTTCCCAGCTCAGAGCTGAAAACTTTAGAATGAGATATCCTTAATCCCAATTACTTAATCTGAGTATCCAATGGACACACTTTTGATTTTCTTCTTAAACCGTTCTTTCTTGGATTTAGTAAAGAAAAAACAAAAACCGGTTTTTCTAAATAGAGAGTCCCTTCCGTTTCTGTATATAATCTTAAATGGCGCGCAAAATTTTAAAATTTATCGGCTTTATATACACGACTCTGATTGGCTGAATTTTATAAGCTTTTCAGGATACAAGTACAAGATTAGGTTAGTCTCGATATTATGAAAAAGAGAGGATCAAGCATTAATATCGATATCCACCATACTAAAGTTTTAAGCTCAGGTTTTTGAATTATGTTCTCAAAACATAATATTACAGCATATTTATCTGCATAGAATGGCTGCCCTGCTCAACTCATTTGCATTTTGTTGTATGTACTCCTTGGAGTAGTCTCAAATCCTTCAATAAAAACTTGATCCGTTCCACGGTTTGTAAGAGATCTTTTTGTTGTTGTTGTTGTTGTAGTCTTCTAGAGCATCTGCAATAGATGGTTGTCTCTGTGCCTCCATTTCCAATATATGAAGAGTTGATTTTATCAATAATGGAAGGCTTCCAGAGGCGTATTCTGGGGGGCCATTGAAATCTATTGATTTCAGGGGGTTTTCAGGCCCCAACGGGTGTTGAGCCCCCCACTGGAAAGAGAAAAAAATTTAAGCCCCCCTTGGAAAAATTCCTGAATACGCCCCTGGTGCTGCCTATTTCAAGAAAAAACATACAAATGAATTTGCAGAATTTCGAAAATTTTCAATTTTGTTTTGCGGGTTTTCCTCTTTCAAAGTTTGTGAGTGTTTCAAGAAAATCATGGTTTAGACGAAAAAAACACTTAAATATTTTAAAGGCAAATTGTTACATAGGCAAAATGTTATTTAGGCAAAATTTTACACAGGCGAATGTGTACTAGGCGAATGAGTACTAGGCGAATGTGTACTAGGCTAATGAGTACATGGCGAAAGTGTTCTAAGCTAAATGTCACTAATCCGTCTGTCTGTTTGTTTCCAATAAACGTCAAGATGGCTAAACCGATCGGGCCCAAATTTTTTTTGGGACCTCGTTTGACCCCACGAAAGGTTAATGGATGATCGAATTTTCAAAAAATTTGCTTTTTTAAATATATGTGTAATGAATATCGTGTAACGCTATATCTGTAAACCTGAACTACGTTGTACACCCCTGTTTTTCAAGTTTAAGATAAGCCCAGATATAATCTTATTTAAGTCAGAGGTTGTGAATTATTAATTTTTATCTTAGCTAAAGCATAAATATGATTAACTTGATTTATGTAATATTTAATTTAAAAACTTAATTCATACAGCCAGGCCCTGGTCAAACAAATGGAATAGAAAAATTGTATTAAACTCTTCCCGCCAGTCCAAATCGTTTCAAAGAATTTAATATAAAAAAATTAAACAAGGTGGTTGGGATTAGAAAATAATGAGCTTTGTTCTATCTATGATATTTAAAACGTCGACTTGTCCAAAAACAAAATAAACAAGAAGATATTTAAATTTGAATTTAAAACAGGGTCGAAAGTAAAGGCTTTCTGACTTATTGATCAAAAATATATTTTTTACAGGGTTACGACTGTTCAGCAACTATGTTGTCATTTATGGATGCTTTCAATCAGCTGTAACTTGATTTTTTTATTGCCAAAACATCGTGTACTCATGCAAAGAAGATTGTCTTATTTATAGAGTTTCAGGTCATCCTTAAAGGCTCGTTCTTTATGGATAACAACCTGTATAAAAAAGTAGATTTTCGAATTTTTATGAAATTACTTTTTGTTTTAAGATAAACCTCTAGAAAACGTCTAAATATCTGTAGTTGTTGCAACAAATGTTGCAACACTATTCTTCTCGTCGCAATCACATGCTTTCGTCGCAATAGTTTCATTTTAATTCTTCAGTAGTGAACATGTAGCAAAAAGTGCGCCAGCATTATATTCTGTGAATTTGCTAATAATTAAATGTTGTAAACTTGTATAGTGACATTATTCATTGAAACTGTGTTACAATGGAATATTTAATATGATTAGCTTGAATCATGCGACATAATTGAATTAGGCGATAAAAATATGTATGTAGAAAGTTATACTGCGTGATAATACACTTAATCTAATCTTATATGTAATACGATGGTATTAATCATGTGATTTAGATATCATCATCGTAGGAATTGAATTTCGTCAATTCCTGTTCACTTTGTAACCTAAGCTATTTGTATAAAGTTAGTTGATTGAGACTCTGCTTTGATTACGGTATTAGAAGTAGTCTGTGTTCTAGTTGAAACATGACGAGCAGAGATCTTTGCTGAGAAATTTCCTGTGTATATGAGTTAAGATTTGGACTGTGTGTCCTTTATAACTGGGGAGTGTAGCCTAGTTGAGATTTGGCCTGTGTGTCATCTAGAACCGGGGATCAAAGCCTGGTTAAGAAATTGCCTGTGAAGCAATTTCATTGGACTGTGTGTCCTTTAGAACCAGGGAGTTAATCCTGGTTGAGAATTGGACTGTGTGTCCTTTAGAACCAGGGAGTTAATCCTGGTTGAGAATTGGACTGTGTGTCCTTTAGAACTGGGTAGTTTAAGCCTGGTTGAGACTTGGACTGTGTGTCCTTTAGAATGGTCAGGGAGTTAAGCCTGGTTGAGACTTGGACTTTGTGTCCTTTAGAATCGGAGAGTTAAGCCGGTGGTAGAGAATTTGGCCTGTGTTTCATTTAGAGCCTCGGAGTTAATCCTGGTTGAGATAATATACCTGAGTGTTCGTTAGAATCTGAGAAGTTAGTCCTGGTTGATCTTGGTAACAAGTAGACCTGGATAGATACGTCACGAGTAAATTGTTACTTGAACGATTTTATCGGGAAATTAAATTTTCGCCATTAAAGTCGACCCACTCAACTTAGAATCTCAAAACCAAGCTAAAAACATTCCCTTGGTTCTCACGAGTTCATCAATCAAAATTTGAGGCAAATCGGTCAAACAATCAGACAAACAGAGATTTCAACAATTATATAGATAATTAACAGATTAAATATTTTAAACTAGTTTCTGTTTTTCATGAAATCAGGCGTTATTGAGCTTTGGTTGAAAATCTTAATCGTTCTTTGACCTGAAGTGTTATAACAAATTTTTTTTTAAATCAGGTGTTTTGTAGGTTTGCTGTTTTAGAAGTATGGCGTTTTGAAAATTGAATGTTTTAAAATTTCAGCTTTCTGCTTTAAAGTTTGATGCTTGAAAGTGTTTTGTAACTGTTGCCATTTTTTAAAAGTTTGATTTTTTTAAAGTTGGGTTTTTAAAAGTTTGATAATTTATAACTTGAGTGTTTAATATTTTTTAAATTGAGTATTTTTTTTAAATACTGTTTATTTTTAAATATTTTTTTTGTAGTGAGATGGTTACAGGGTTTGGGGTGTGATTGGTGTATTAAAAGCTTGTCGTTTAAAATTTGGAGTATTTTGAAAGTTTGTTGTTTTGACACTTGGGTGTTTATTCTTAGAAAAATAGGTTGTTTACAACCCCCTCTCCCATTCAAAAGGTAAAAAACTTGTTTTCTAATCTAGTCTGCTCTATTTTACTGATAAGAATGTTTATAAAATAACACTTTACTATAAATATAAATATAAGATTAGACGTGTTTAGTCTCCAGCTTGTCTCCAGTATTAAATCTTAAACCAGATACAAGATGGTAATTTCATCAATATTTCCATTTATCCATATAGCTTAGTTTTCTAAATGACTTAAAAACGGCTTACAGTAGAACGCTTAAACTATTTCATTTTTTTTTAACTTCATAGTTGTGAAAGGACATGAGTTAAACGGCGGGTCGGTGTTTCAAAAAAATCAGAAATGGTTAATTTTTTATTCATTAGGCTACAGGGCTAAAATTTATATATTTGAAAAGCCCTTGAAAAACATGGAAGAAATAAAAGATGTCAATATTTTTCAAAAGTGAAAATATTTAATTTTGAACATTTTTCCGACATTCTTTTTTAACTTTTTTTAAAACCTCCCTTGCACCCTAGTTTTAGAAATACACAGAAGTCTAATTTGTTTTTTAATCAGCAGGCCTTGAAAAGTTGGAACAGGGACATGTATCAAACTCCCCTATCTCAACTCTGTGGGCAAAATCATGGGGGGACATCCCCCCAATCTATATTAGACATAGACAATAATAGCCCAAGCGGGCTAGGGTTAAAACGTTATAGCAAATAAAACTTATATTGTAAAGATTAATAGTCTCGTATAGTTGTATGAAAACCTTATATTTTGAAAATAAATTTATATAATTTTATATTTCTAGAGCTCTGTGCAGGATGCTTGGGGAAATATAAAGGTAAGTTTAACAATGGGGTGTGGGGGCTAATTGACCCCACCTCTGTTGTTTTCTTTCACACTCCTCGTTTTAGGCCTAAAAACCCGGCACCCATGTTTCAGTGTAACGCTTAAAGTAAAAAATGTCGGTTAGTTTTTCGTGTATATCTCTATTTGAATTATTAAATATGTATGTAATTAATGTCGATCACTTAAATTATGAGATTTGATAGATATGGTAGCGAGTTAAAGCTTTAGACTTTTCATGATTTAATTTAATATTCTAAAATTATGAGTAATACACACAGTTTGTTAGTAAAGGCAATTAAAAGTTAAAAATAGATATAAAACAACAGTTCAATTTCTCCTAATCTATCTTTAGACTTGAACCCAAGTTGACCGATTATTCAGGTCAAACCTTCCTTATATTTTAGTATTAAAGAAACTTAACATTAAATCAAGTTAACAGCAAGGAAATAAATAATTGTGGACAATAACCCAATAATGTATTATGAATAACCCTGTACTTTATTTTTGCAATCATAATTGTTATCTAACAATATAAATAATTCATAATTCTCAATATAAATATTGACTACCCATTGTTTAAACATTTTTCATAAACCGACTAGCCAATCAGAAGCCAGGAAAATGTTGCACACAATCAATGTGAGAACTCTCATTGGTTAGAACCCAGCAGGGATACTCAAAAGAGATGATTGACAAGAAAATGTAAAGTTTTCATAGTGGATATTTAGATTAAGGGTATCCAATTAGTGGATATTCAGATTAAGGGTATCCAATTAGTGGATATTCAGATTAATGGTATCCAATTAGTGGATATTCAGATTAAGGGTATCCAATTAATTCTTCAGCTCAGCCAGGATTAAGCTGTGTAAAATTAGGGTTTCCAACGCAATTTGATTTTACTTACGCGCAATTACCAGTCCTATAAACTCCGCGCAATTCCGCGCAATGGAATTCCTAATGAAAACCATGCATGTAAAATGTTGGAATAAAAGGAATATAAAGAACTCTCTCTGTTTAGGACTCCGGTAATGGCGGGTCAACGGGGGGAACCTTTGGAGATGCATGGGAAAAGCACAATGGAAAATGCAAACTTAAAAACAAACCAGCATTAAAGCCTCAACACCTGAGTTCGAACCCTTCTTCCAATAAAGTTTGCGGCGGGTCAAATTCAATGTTTTAAGGACTCTTATGCCAAAACAGTATTATATCTCAAGGAACCTTTATATTTGGACCCAAAAAATCTAACTTGTTTGAAAAAATTTATAGATGAATTGTATTACTAAAAAATTTGTCCTATAATTATTCTTAATCAATGAATATAGATTATCTTATGTATCTCATATTTTCCAAATTTAACATGATCAATTTTCCGAATTGACCCCTCCCTGAATTGTACAAACCCTTTTGAGTATACTTGTGTTATTACTTATCTTCTATTTTACGAATTTAACATGCTTGAATTTCCGAATTTTACCCCTTCCGTAATTTGTAAAAATCTTTTTAAATCTTTAAACTAATTGCTCTAATCTAATTCTCTAAATTATTTAATTATATTATATATAATATATATTATGTTATGGTGTGATAGTTTTAATATCAATATTTTGAATAAAAAGAAGAAATAATGAATGTATAGACAGCTTAACAATAATGATCATTAATTAGTTTCAAAATCAAATCAAGAATCATTTAAAATGTTTGAGTTGAGTAAAATCTAAGCAATGATATCTTTTTAATAGTTACCAAAAAGTAAAAATTATATAATAGAGAACTTGTCCGGAATATGAACTAGAAAACATTTTTTTTCTTAAAATTTGTACTGCACATAAACCCTCAAACATCTGTAATTGCAATTTCTATCATTTGTGTGTGATTTTTATGTAGAAAGTTCAAAAAATTCAAGTACGACTGTATGTTCAATTAATCTGTTATTTTTAAAAACAAATTCAGTTTATTTTTAGGTCGATTTTCACACAACACATCTACACATTTATACTGATGTATTAGAGAAAATAATTAGTTGGATAATGGAGAAATTAATCAGCTGATATTATGCAAAACTAATCAGCTGATGATCAGCAGGAGCTAATCAGTGATGTTTAGCTGAAACTAATTAGCTGATGTTCAGATGAAATACATCAGAAGATATTAAGCAAAAACTAATCAGCTGAGGGCCAGCAGAAGCTAAGCAGCTGATGTTCAGCAGAAGCTAATAAGCTGATGTTCAGCTGGAGTTTATAATCACCAGATGTTCAGCAGAAATCAATCATTTTACGAATCAACTGTTTTCGGCTGGAAGTAATCAGCTATTGTTCAGCAGAAACTAATCCGCTGATGTTTAGGTGCAACTTATGAGCTGATGTTCAACAAATGTTAATTAGCAGACGTTCAACAAATGTTAATCAGCTGATGTTCAACAAATGTTAATCAGCTGATTTTCAGCAGAAGTTGATTAGCTGATATTCAGCAGAAGTATAATCAGCTGATGTTCAGCAGAAGTTAATCAGCTGATGTTTAGCAGAAGTTTATCAGCTGATATTAAGCATAATTATATCAGTTGATGTTCAGCAGAATTTTATCAGCTGATGTTCAGCAGAAGTTAATCAGGTGACGAAGTGAGCATCTCTGCCTGCAGCACGTGTTTGCTAGACCACGTGAGTTTCCTCCTCCATCCATTAGACTAGAGGAGAGAAATCTGGAAAATAAATCGATTTATCAATAAATCATCGATCAATCGGTCAATCAAGCAAGAAGGAATGTATGTCCAATATTTTACTTGGTCGTCTTTATATTTCCATGTTAAGTGGGACACCCTGTATAGTAAAAATCCATTTAATATCAATTTAAATTAACAAATGATACTTTCTCCTCAGCAATCTTTTCGATAAAAAACAATTATTTTGTAGCAACTTGAAAATCCGCAAGAAAGGGCGAATTTTATTTTGCTTACGTTGTTAATTTATGAACTTATTAATTGATGTTTTCAAATATGTGTTTAATTTTTTACCTAATTGGCTGTGTTTAAACAATTATTAATTAACAGGAATTAAATTCAAGAAATGCGCGAAGCATAAAGTTTAAATGGCTAAGTCATATGTATTTTTCAAGTTCAGACATATTTTCTCATTTATCCTAATATTCAGATTTATGTGCTCTCCTTCGACTAAAACATAAATTTATTTAACTCAAGTCATATGCTTTTGTAATGTTTTTTTCTTGCATATTTTTGAACCGAATCAGATAGAAAAAAGTGGGATGACATACAAATTGTAACAGAGCTGGGAACTTTTGAATGGTGGATATCGGAATTAATGCTTGATCCACTCTTTTTCTTAATCTCCAGATTAAATAATGCTTGCTCTCCTCTTGTTATTAATCTCCAGATTAATTAACCGATCTGGATTAAGGATATCCCATTCTAAAGTTTTCAACTCTGAAAACATTTTCCTTTCGATCAAATTAATAACAATAGATATTTCGTAGTTTTTTACTTTTTCACTTTTGGATTTACAACAGTTTTGAGAATCAAAACCTTTATAACACGCTTCGCTAGAAATTGCTAGTCCGACGTCGTGACCTCGTAGCTCCTTTAGTTTTAATTAAACACAATTATGGGAAACATTTTTTTGGTTATATATTTTATTCTTTTCAACAGGTAATAAATAAAAAGAGTTCTGAATGGAATCATAGAAGATTTAAATCTACTAATCTAAAATTTACTAAATTTTGACTTGTGCATGCAAATTTGTAAAATTTGACCGTCCTTGAGTTTTTTTGGATCAAAAACAAAGAAATATAAATAACAACCAAAATATTTCTAAAGATAAAAAAGTAGTCTTAAATCATAAATGGGAATAAATTTACAACTTTTAACCGAGTTTAAGAAAGTTCCTAAGAAATAAAAATTTTACCTGGCTTCCATATCATTTAAAATGTTTGAGTTGAGTAAAATCTAAGCAATGATATCTNTTACCTGGCTTCCATGTTATTAACTTCAAGATGTTACCTGGCTTCCATGTTATCAACTTCAAGATGTTACTTGGCTTCTATGTTATCAATTTAAAATGCTACCTAGCTTTTATGTTATAAGTTCAATATGTTATCTGGCTTCCATGTTATCAGATTCAAGATGTTACCTGGCTTCCATGTTATCAGCTTCAAGATGTTACCTGGCTTCCATGTTATCAACTTCAAGGAAAAGGTTACCTGGTTCCATGTTATCTTCAATAAAAAGTTACCTGGTCTCCATGTTTTCAATTAAAAAAATATATTACCTGGCTTCCACGTTATCAACTTCCAGATGACGTTTGTTTCGAACATGTTGATCCAGATCCTGACCTGCTAGACCAGGTGACTGGGATCGGTTAATACCTAAACAAAAATAGTAGGCTTTCAGGGTCTATTTTAATTGTGAATATTTTCTCTTTGTATACATTGCAATGTTAAACACAAAAACAAAAAAGTTCGCGAATTTTATAAATATTTCGTGGATTTTTAAAATTTACTGAAAATCTAATTTTGTTGTAGGCAAATTTTTGAAATTTTTATCATCCATAAACCTTCTCTGGGGTCATGTGAGGTCCCACACAAAATTTGGGCTCGATCGGTTGAGATGTTTTGACTTTTATTGGATACAAACCGTTGTTTGAATGTTTCATATAGAACTTTAAAACTTTGAATGAACTACTAAAATTGCTAGATGTTTATACAAAAAATTACAACTATTGTGCCTTGAAAAGGGAACTAAGATAATAAGCAAAAAAGGCAAAAAATGATCTTAAATAATATGAAATAGAATGTTGTAAACGTACTTTTTGAATGTTATATCGAACTTTTAAACTTTGAATTGTGAACTACTAAAAAGTGTTTAAATGTGTACTTCATGTCAAAATGTTGAAAATTATTATAAATTTCTAAAAATAAAGAATTGCATTTGATGAAAAACAGATTGAACACGTGGCTGTCTAGTTATATATACTAAATAGATACAATTACTTTAAAACAAAATAATTATTTAAAAATATTTTTTAATTTAAAAATAAAAATTCTATTTTTAGCATATGTTGCCCCCCAGNTTCCTAATATGGAACAGTATTGGTTCTATACATATAAAGTTGTAATCTCTGTTTGAGTGTCTGTTTGTTATGTTCTTTTATAACTCTGGAACCCTTGGACTAATGATTTGTCTCAAATTTTGATTAAGGCCAATGTTTTTATAGCTTTGTTCTTGAGATTCTAAGTTGAGTAGGTCCGTCAACATTTCACGGGACAAATAGCTAAAATCGTGATGTACGACAAAGACCGGAGGGGTTTCATACCTGTGTGCTCAGTTAGCTGTACTGTACACTTACAACTGTTTACTAATATTGATATACTATGTTAGGCCAGAATCAACTTATAATAAACAAATATGCAGTACGCTCTCGGTATAGTTTATGGCATATACAATTAGTAAAGGATTAGCGTACAATGCCACTCTGTACACTATAATCTCGTTGATCATCACTCTGTACACAATAACCTCGTTGAGAGGGACTCACTATGACTCCCCAGGGTTCCCAAGCTAGTCAATAATAATGTTATAATACCTAAGATGGAACAGTATGAAGATAGAAAATAAACTAATTGGTCTCCACACAGCCGATACTAAAAATGCAAGAGATATTACAAACTTTAAAAAGAGACTGTTCACTAAAAAATAGTTAAAAAGAAAAAATTTAAATTTGAATTTTAATAGCTAAATTTTTCCAACAGTCATACGGTTAGAATTAAATCAGTTTAAATGTATTTCAATAAACCTAATATGACATTGCAAGGCTTTATAATTGGGAATACAGGGACGTTAACGTAATTTCAAGTAGCTTTCCAATTACAGATTTAAATATATACCCTTGAAACATTTATCTGATCAATAATTTAAAAGATATTCAATGTTAGAATCAATTATTTCGTTTTCATTATCATTATCATTTTTATTACATTAAATTTCTTCTTTTCTATGAATTTGTTTGCAGATTTCTACAAATTCTTCAAATGTCGTCTTTTCAATAAAAATTCCAGAAAATCTGCAGAAACTTTTTGTGAACTTTGAGAAATTATGGAAACTAATAATTGAATAAGATTACTTATTTTCGATGACAAGGGTAATTTTAATTTTCTCAACTTATTCCTAAACAACTAATTAGTTTAATGTAGAATTTTGTTTACTTTTTTGTCGTCGTTATTCAATAATTTAAAAAAAACCGATTCTGAAAACGTACCTACCCAAATTCATAATTTTGAACGTCGACTTTGCGCTCAAACTCAGTAAATATACGTCGTAGAAACTTTTTATATGTCTCAAATGAATCCTACAATCTTTTCCACAATATTACATATTCAGTTCAACCACCCTAAATTGCCGGTCACTCCCTTTAATTTTACAGTCCCTTTAAGAACACAAAATAACTCCACAGAGATACGAAGATATAAAATAATTCATAATTCATTTATAGAATAGGTGTTGAAGATAAAAGGAAATGGCAGAAATAGACGAATGACGATCAAATCTGAACAAATTTTGCTTCAGAGATTATCAAAATTGTCTGCATTTGGAAAACAATTTATTTTGGATTTTTTTTTTACAGTTTACTGAGATTTAGGTACATTGAAACCCTTAATAACGAATACATCGAAAGAATTAATCAAATGTCGTATTCTTCACTTTCTGATAATGGAATGTTACAGATATTTTGTTTTTTAATTAAATGATTTTATGGAACTCTTTAAAACTGTTCCCCCATATTCATAGCTATTTATTTATTTTCGCAAATACTGAAATTTACGTAATATAGTATAAAACTCATTGAAAAATTGCCAAGACGACATTTGATAAATTCTTCCGATGTATTTGTTATTAAGGGTTTCACTGTATAATTGAAAAGTTGTAAAAAATAATTCTTTCGATGTCTCCGAAGTTCTGGTTTAAACTGTAGAAAATACCTGTAAAGTATAGAATAGGAAGGATGTATTTCATGATCACAGAACGATCAATGTTAACCCTCCGAGGAATGAACCAAGCATCTAAACATTTTTTGATCAATTTCTATTTTCTAAAAGAAACGGAGAATTGTTTGAGAGTATAGTCTTAGTTCCAGTAGAAAGCGTCGTTTGGCCTTGATCAATTTTCAAGACTGCATTGGGTCAGCAACGCTTTGGCATGTGGTTTTAACTAACTATAACCCTTTACATTAGACATTAGAAGCAATAACAATCAGCTTATTTAAGCTTTAAAAACAGAAATTGTCAAAATGTTCCGTATGATTGAGCACATTTTGGATCAACGTGTTTAATCTTATAGGCAAAATAAAAACGACACTTTTATTGAAGCCCCTCTTAAAGGGAGTGTTCGCGATAAATAAAGGAGGTACAAGCTTACGGTGAAAAATATGCGCTTTGATCGCTTCTAATCGTACTTCAATNTATTTGTATTCAATGTTCTATTTGTATTCAATGTTCTATTTGTATTCAATGTTTTATTTTAACTTATGCATTATTTGAACTCTTATGCTCTGTCTACTTTCTGCTCAATGCATACTCTATCCTCTTTTTGTACTTCTTTTACGCTATACTCTATCAATCATTTATGCTTTATTTTTATTCTTTGCACAATGAATACTCTATCTTTCTTTCTTACTCTATGAACTAACCTTACTCTATGCTCATTGCTCTATTCATCTTCTATGCTCTGCTTGTATTTGATGCTATCTAATAGTAATTAATCCTAGATAATTTATCTAGGTAATTAATGCTCTATTTGCACTGTTTGTTCTATGCATACTCTATCTTTCTTTCTTACTCTATGATCTAATTTTATGCCATGCTCTATTCATCTGTTATTCTCTATTTGTCCAAGATGCTCTAATAGTCTCTTATACTATGTTTGTAGACTGTATTTTTGCTCTATGCTCTATTTTTAATCGATGCTTTATTTTAGCTCTTTGCTCTAATTTTGCTTTATGCTCTATTTTTTCTCTATGCTCTATTTTAGCGCTATGCTCTATTTTTGCTCAATAATCTGTTTTTGCTCTATGCTCTATTTTTGCTCAATAATCTGTTTTTGCTCTATTCTCTAGTTTTTTTTCATGCTCTGTTTTAGCTCTATGCTCTATTTTAGCTCTATGCTCTAGTTTTGCTTTGTGTGCTATTATATCTGTCTTTATGCTCTATTTTTGCTTTATGCTCTGTTTTGGCTCTATGCTCTGTTTTAGTCCTATGCTCTAATCTAGCTCTATGCTCTAATTTAGCTCTTTGCAATATTTTAGTTCTATGCTCTATTTTAGCTCTTTTCTATATTTTTGCTTTATTTGCTATTTTAGCTGTCTTAATATGATATATTTTTGTTTTTTGCTCTGTTTTAGCTCTATGCTCAATTTTAGCTCTATGCTATATATTTGCTTTATGGTCTTTTTGCTCTGTACTCTATTTTAGCGCTATGCTCTATTTTTGCTCAATAATCTGTTTTGCTCTTTGCTCTATTTTAACTCTATGCTATAGTTTTGCTTTATGTGATTTTTTAGCTGTATGCTCTATTTTTCTCTGTGCTCTAATTTAGCTCTATACTGCTATTTTGCTCTTTACTCTATTTTGCTCTTTGCTCTATTTTTGCTCTATGCTCTTTTTGCTCAATGGTATTTTGCTCAATGCTCCAAACGAACATAAAAAATGCACACAACGAAATTATTTGCTAAAATATTTCTAACTAAATAGTTTCAGACTAACATGAAACTTTGTATTTTTCCTTATAGCAATGTATTGCAACGTATACTAACAAAGAGAAATAAGCTTTATCATTAATAATTCTTTGTTAATTTAAAAAAAATATTTTTAAAGATGAAAATTTAAATTTCAACTTGTGTTGTAATTTGATCATGTTTACATATGTTTCTGTTTATCACTAATTCCCACAGTGTTCTTTGAATTGGAGAATACGTTTTTTCCAGTTTTAACAAGTTCTAGCAGGTTCAAATGTAGAAAGAAGAAGGAAAAGTATGATAATAAGGAAGAAAATAAGTGAAAAAATGATGTACAGTCACAACCAGAAAACTCCGAAATAGGAAGACGACTTTGTTGCAATAGTTTTGTGTTTTTTATGTTGTTAGAAAGCAAATAGTTTTACTAGACACTTTTAAAATTCCAAATCAAGTGAATTGGGTCTTTTTAAACGGACCAACTTCTGTTTCCCGTGCTTATTGGACTAACTAAAGTCATAATTTGAGTTCAAAAGTCGTCTTTCTATTCCAGAGTTTTCTGGTTATTACTGTAAGAAAAATGTTTTTTTTTTAATTTGCTTCTAAAATGAGAAAATATATAAGTTACAATTTCAGAAATTTCAGTTTAAACTTTGGACAATCCTGTTTAAATCAGCAATTTTTGTAGTTATCATTATTATTAATATTCTTATTATTATCATTATTGGTACTTAAGTTATTTTTGTTATTATTATCACAATAATGCGTAAACAAGTTTTCAATTGAGAATTGAGATACGTGTATTTAAAAATGGGTATAGTTGATTATAAATAGGGAGAAAAAACAGTAACAAAAGAAATAAAATAAAATAAAACAAAAAAATTAGAAGAAAGTCTTAAAGTCTTGCAAGTCTTAAAATATTTAAATCGTAAAATAGTCTGACAAATATTAAAAGAGTAATTATAAAATATTATGGTGAATTAAATATTAAAATTTTAAAACAGTATAAGATAAAATATATAATAACAATAACAAACATTTCAATAAGATTATGATTAATAGAAATAATTTGCCCGCCTGTATTCAGAGATAATTTACACAGAGCTCTTCACTCCTCGGAGTTCACTTCTCAACTCAATCAACCCTTCCCATTCCCAACATATTTATACATTAATCCATCCTTCCCTCTCAACATATTAATACATAGTACAACCCTTCTCATTCCCAACATATTTATACAAAACTAATCCTTCCCATTCCCAACATATTTTCACATAACCAACCCTTTCCATTCCCAACATATTTATACATAACCAACCCTTTCCATTCCCAACATATTTATACATAACCAACCCTTTCCATTCCCAACATGATTATACATAACCAACCCTTTCCATTCTCAACATATTTACACATATCCAACCATTCCCATTCCTAACATATTTATACATAATCAATCCTTCCCATTCCTAACATATTTATACATAACCAACCCTTAGAATTCCCAACACATTTTTACATTACCAACCCTTCCAGCCTTTCCTTCCTAACTAGGGATGAGGATCGAAATGAAATCTACATTTTTCGTTTTGTTTTGAATTTGTAAAAACTAACGAACAGTTAAAACAAACTAAAACCATATTTTTGGAGCAAAAAAGGACGTTTTAATTAAGATTTTTAAAGCAAAATTGATTAGGAACGAATACTGACGCGAGATTTATAAATGTTTTTTTTTGATATGTAGCGTTTGTAATGTTATTTTTTAAATATTTTTTTTGGCTTTCGAAAACGATTGTTTTAAAAACTCGTTTTTTTAAAAGATAATTTTGTTTTAAATTTCTAGAAGTATATCCAACACTTGTTTATTTCTAAAACGATCGTTTTTAAAACGACCATTTCGGTTTAATTTTTTATCATTAACAAAACAAGTAGTCTTAAAAACAGTTGCGTTATATATTATTTATGCTGTAATCAAATTTTAAAATGTTTGTTTGGAAAAATTTTAAAAGTTTTGCTTGGCAAAATGCCGAAATTTATTATTTTTGAAAAATCCTTAAAAGCAATTTACAAAGCAAATGGCAGCTTGAGAGCAAAGTTAAATTGTTACTAGAAGAGAAACGCGAAGGATAGTTTTGTTAGAATATAAGAATATTTTATATTATTTACGTACAAAGGAACTGAGTATTTGCCACAAACTCAAATTTTTTAATCCTTTTATCTCTGCGACCGGAAGGTGTAACCCTTTGATATTTCGAACTTGGATTATTTGATTTAACATAATTCATAGTTTGAAATATCTAAGGTCTATGCCATTGGATTAAAAAGATATAGGGATTAGAAAATCAGAGTTTGTGGCAAAGACTCAAATCCTTTAGGTATACTAAATACTTAGTCGAAAATCTGACAATTATATCGATTATTCAATATAAACGAACAGTATGGTTTCTATATCTGTTTCATATTGTTCTGTATATGTTTCTTTGTACTTCTCAGCTGTAGCAAATTTATGCTTATGAAATCATGTTTTTCTCAAATATTGCTCTACTCGTAACTCAAGCAAATATTTTTATTCGTGTTAATGTTTAATTTAAATACTAGCTCACAAATACTGGCTGTTGTTACTAGGGTATATAGGGATGGGCATAGTTTGGAAAATTAAAAAAAAGTACTTTTGACTTATTTAACAACTTGCTTTAAACCTAATCTTGACCAGGAAAACTAAATGTTCACCTATAAAAACGTCAATTCCTACTCAATAATTTCCGTGGTTCTACAAATTCAAAATTTGAGGCAAATCGGTCAAAGGGTGTTTGAATTATTATTGAAAATACTATAACTAGCAAACAGAGATATCAACTTTATAAACAAAAATATGTAGAATATATACTTTAAATCGATGTTTTGAAAAATTAATGAAAATTCGAGAATTTCAAAATTCTACGAAAATTAAATAACATGGAGACAAATGTTCGTAACTTTTCATGAACCTTCCCTGGGGTCATGGGAATTACCTTATAATATTAGGTCCGAACGGTTCAGCCGTTTTGACGTTTATTGGATACAAACGGACAGACGAACAAAATATATAAAGATGAATTTTATGAAACAAAATCAACACAATTGAAAAGTGTGTCTATTTTATCAATTTTTTCCAAAAATTAAAAATTTTAATTTTCTACTTTTATAAAAGATTAAACTGCTGATATTCATATTCATGTGAAACCGGTTTTTTAGTGATTCATGAACAGCCCTTGTATGCATGCTGTGGCTTGATGATGGCAGAACTCGAGAATTAAGAAAAATTATATTTTTCAACATATTAACAGCAAGAGATTGATTATTCATAGTTAAATTCTTGACTTTGAAATATTTACCAAACAACAAAACAACTTGCATTTTTTCAGCCTCCCCCCCCCCAGCCTCCTTCTCAACCGTGCCATGCAAAATTCCTGATAAACAAAACAAACTTATGAATTACAAGTTGTGTAAAAGACAATTTCGTAAAATTCAAACTCTTGAATTTTTTTTTTTTGATTTCTTGGTGAGCGTTTGGGCAAGAGATAAGCTGATAGCTACGGTAAGGCCAGGGATATATGCATTAAAACACATCCAAATACTCAAAACAATATTTGCTTACTTTTAACTTTCTCAAAAGTAAAAACTTAATCGAATTGCTTATATTTTTGACTTAGAACTTACTATAGCTAAAACACGGATTTGGGATGAATAAACAATTTGTAAAAAATACCATTATTGTTATAAGTTTATTTATTCAATACTGATATCGGCTAAGGTGAATGTAAAATGATATCTTTCTACAAAAATAAAACATAAATTATATATTTCTAGATTAGCATTCGCAATTTAATTCTATCAATAAACTGGATCAGACGAAAGCTTCGCGTTTGTTTGCAAATTTAATTTCAGCTGCTTCCTCATCACACAACCTTAATAATAAATAATATTTCAGCTGCTTCCTCATCATACAACCCTAATAATAAATAATATTTCAGCTGATTCCTCATCATACAACCTTAGTAATAAATAATATTTCTGCTGCTTCCTCATGAAATCACCTTAATAATTAATAATATTTCAGCTGCTTCCTCATCATGCAACCTTAATGATAAATAATATTTCAGCTGCTACCTCATCATACAACCTTGATAATAAATAATATTTCAGCTGCTTCCTCATCATACAACCGTAATAATAAATAATATTTCAGCTTTTTTCTCATCACTTTTAACCTTAACAATAAAAATACTTCTGCTGCTTCCTCATCACACAACCTGGATAATAAATTATATATTATAGCTGCTTCCTCATCCCACAACCTTAATAATAAATAATATTTCAGCTGCTTCCTCATCACAAAACCTTGATAATAAATAATATTTCAACTGCTTCCTCATCACATAAACTTAGTAATAATATTTCAGCTGCTTCCTCATCACACAACCTTAATAATAAATAATATATCAACTGCTTCCTCATCACAAAACCTTGATAATAAATAATATTTCAACTGCTTCCTCATCACATAAACTTAGTAATAATATTTCAGCTGCTTCCTCATCACACAACATTAATAATAAATATTTCAGCTGCTTCCTCATCCCAAAACCTTAATAATAAATAATGTTCCAGCTGCTTCCTCAACAAAAATGATAATTAACAAATATGTATAAATGAATAAATAAAAAAATTAAAACCTGATCCTGGTTTCAACCCATTTAGCGAGCTCTTCAATTTGACCAGCGTGGGTTTTCTTCAATTTCTCCTTTACCTGAAAGGAAAAAGATATAAATTAATTTGAATTGTAGCGACCAGATATCGTCTATCATGGAAAGAGGAAACGTAGGAACAAGAAAACAAAAATCTGCAATCCAGTATAGTTAATAGTTCTTAACCATGTATAGATGTGCTCCATATTTACACAAATGTATAGATGTCTAAACCTATTCTTTATAAGCTGTGTTTTAGAGAACTTAAATATATAGTTTTACAATGAAAAGGAATTTTTCCGATTTTGGGATCCTTTCAACCCTAAACCCGAGATAAACGATTTTATTTTAAAGGAACTGAGTTTTTGTCACGAATTAAAATTTTCAAACTCCTCTATCTTTACAACCCAATTGTGTAAACTTTTGATATTTCAAACTTAAATTATTCGGTCCAATAGAATTCATAGAAATATCAAAGGCTTACGTCATTAGTTTGCAAAGATTTAGGAATTAGACAATTTAAGTTTGATGGTAAAAATTCAATTCCTTTGGGAAAAAATTGTTCATTTAAACTGGCCGGCAATAAATCATTATCTTTTAAAATCTTTTTAGTTGAAATAGTGAATTTATTACATAAAAAAGTATATACAAACCAATGTCTTTTTTATGAAAATTGTGAATTTTAATTGTATGCTCTTTGTATAATTTTTTAAAATTTTTATTTTTTAATAGAAATGAAAGCGGTACCGTACGACAGATCAGTATAGCAAAATATTCGACATTATAAAGATTTTAACATTGTCTAACATTTAATTATATTTTGCATAAATGGTTTTGAAAAAGATAAAATACCGTCCAGGCTCCAACACAGTTTCCATTAAATAGAATGAAATACGGTCAGTTATTAGGGTTTCCAGAGAAAAAATAATTTCGCGCAAAATCAAATTCCGCGCAATTTTCGTTAAGGATTTTAATGTTAACTTTAAAATTTTGATACCTTTTAAAATTAAAACAGCGGAATTTTCGCGCAAAGATTTTTCCATTTTGCTGGAAACCCTACAGCTGAATCATAATTCATGCAAATCTATCAGTCAAAGGGTTCATTAGCTCTGATTGGACAAACACAAAAAAACACAAAGATTACTACTCTATATAAAAAATGAGTTATAATTACCCTGTTCTGTTTAAACCCCATATTCTTTCTCTCATCGATAAACTTCTTGGTATTAGCCTGGTTCTTCTCTCTAAAAAAAGGGTTATTAATCATTTTTAAAACGCGCGTAAGATTATAGTTTAAGGAGCTACGAGGTCACAAAG
Organism: Eurytemora carolleeae; assembly: GCF_000591075.1. Taxonomy (NCBI): domain Eukaryota; kingdom Metazoa; phylum Arthropoda; class Copepoda; order Calanoida; family Temoridae; genus Eurytemora; species Eurytemora carolleeae. The sequence goes on along the minus strand of NW_019396267.1, from coordinate 294,010 downwards.
TCGTCAATTGCCAAATTTTGACCTTCCCCTACTGTCCAGCAGAGTGGAGTTTACCTGAGTCTTCTATCCTTCTCTGCTTTAGTCTTGAGAGTAGCATCAGTCTGAACATCTTTAGCAGTTTCTACAGAGATCTTCACTTACCTGAGTCTTCTATCCTTCTCTGCTTTAGTCTTGAGAGTAGCATCAGTCTGAACATCTTTAGCAGTTTCTACAGAGATCTTCGCTTACCTGAGTCTTCTATCCTTCTCTGCTTTAGTCTTGAGAGTAGCATCAGTCTGAACATCTTTAGCAGTTTCTACAGAGATCTTCGCTTGACCAGCTTTCATCTCTTTCTCATCTCTACTCAACAATATTAAACCTCAGTAATCAGAACTTAAACTTCATCTCCTTCTCATCTTAACCTCAATAATTAGAACTTAAAGGTGGAGATGAGCACGTTCGCTTTTTTTCATTTATTCGTTCGTCATTTGTGAACGACCCATTTCATTTTTTTTATAATCGTTCAAAAACATTGATATTGTTCATTTTCAATATTTTGTTAATTTTCCATATATTTTGTTTCTTTTATAACTTAACGATTGTTCAGTAAAATGTTTGTTCAATATAATCGTTCATTCAGTAAAAAAAAACTATCGTTTTTTCAAAAATTTGTAAGAAAAAATCGTTTGTTAAGTTAAAATCTTTTGGAAAAGTTCGCTCAGTAAAACAATAGTTTTTTCAAGTTTGTTCAAATAATTTCAAATTGTTGGTTTACTTTTGTTTAGTTCGTTTAAAAAAAACGAAGTCCATCTCTACTTAAAGGGGCTGTAGACATAATTCTAAAGTAAAACGTGATTGTGAAAACCGTTTCCTGATCAAGGATGAATGAGAAACTTGCTTATAAATTTGCAAGAGAATTTATAATATTTTATCCTTGAAATCGACAATATGGATAACAATAGAAACCTTTTTTTAAATATTAAAAAAAATGATGTTAAGTTTTCCAAATGGGTTCCAAGAAAGAAAGCTTTACAAGGATGGCAGTTAGTCAAATCTGCCTTTGTAATGTAGTAATAGTATTGATATACTTTTTATATTTTGCAATTGAAACTTTTGGACAAAAGTATATTTTTGAGTTTCTAATCTTTTCAGTGTAAGTATTGTCATCTTCGTTTCATCTATGTAAAGAAATATCACAACCCTGGTTTTTTTGTAAAAGATTATTTTAAACTGTTAAAAACTGGTTGAACAATGAACATATTTGAAAATATAAATTTCTTGGCAAAGTGCTATTATCTGTGAACAAGTAGAGGTTTGAATTTTTCCTTTCAAAGGACGCCTCCAACTCTTTTATCTGCTGGGCCTGTATCACCTCCATGTGCTTCTTGAATATCTCCTCCTATAGCAGAACATATAGTTGACAAAATCATTCTGTAAAAGTACTGTAATCCCAATTTCAAGTAACACTCCAAACGAAGATGGTAAAGACCGATCACAACGTTACCGTAAGTATAAGCATGATTTTGTTTTTGAACTGTTTCTGCCAAACATTTTACAGAAATAAAAACTTCTTTTTGCGTCAAAAAAACGACATTTTTCGTCAAATTAAGGTTTCAATGGTATTGCTATCTTTGCTGGAGGGTCACATACATTCAACTTACACGCACAGTCCCTTTAACCCGATAAGGATTGGGACATTTTTGTCTAATATAGACGGGGGGTGGAGTGTTTTCCATCCCCCCCTATGATTTTGCCCGTAGAGTTGAGATAAGGGAGTGTAATACATGTCCATAGTCCAACTTTTCTAGGCCTGCTCATTAAAAATAAGTTTTAATTAAAAATATTAAGGAAAATTTTGTGGGAAATTTAACATATTTAAAAATGACGCCCCTTTCCTGGTACTTTAAAACAGACGGATGGAGGGTGCAAAATATCCAAAATATCCCCCTCTCGATATTAAAGATGTTTACCTGGGCTTTAAGGTGGATCTTGACCATATCCCACTCCGCCTTCCTGTGGGTGTTCATTAACTCCGTCCATTCCGCAGTCTGCTCTTTTACTATCTCAACCAACTAAATGAAAGGACTAATTAAGTGGCTGTCGATGTTTTTAAAGGACCAGAGCCCCATTTATCTTTTTTTTTGCTTTGACTAGAGGTTTTCTATTAGAATAACAAAGGAATTCCCTAGTTGCATGCTCGATGGTGCAATCCCTTCAGTTTTTAATCGCTAAAAACAATTAAAATATGAGATATTTTTGATTATTATGAAACATCAGTCGTTTCACCGTCCTCCACCAGACCTTAGGCATAAAACAAATATTTGACAAAATATGTGCTAAATTATAAGGAATTTAAAAAGTGAAGAATTTCGAACTCTCTAGTAAAAACCGTTTTTAAATTATGGAGAAAAAATCAAAAATCAAAAAATCATGATAGGGTTCACTCAAGTGCAAAATTGTGAAGATTTGTCTAGAGTCTATCTCTGTCACCAATGAGAACGCCTGGTTGAACCTTCATTGGGGAAATCAACATTGCTCAAAGCGTATAAAGTAGGGGTTGCAGCAAACGAAACGCTTTGCGAAAAAATGCGTAAATTTTCAATCGTATTTCGCAAGAATTTCGCATTTTTCCAAAGATTTTCCAGAAATTTGTTTGCAAAATTTTTTCGTGAATTTTTTTTTTGAAAGCTTTATTTTGTCTTTTTTGATGAATTTTCGCAAAAATTTAGCATTTTTTAAATTCAGAATTTTTTCTCGAAATTTTCGCAATTCTTATTTTGTGAAAATTTTGCATTTTTTGCAAAACAGATTTAGGCGAAATTTCGCGAAAAAAGCAAAAATATTCGCAATTTTTGCGAGCAAACGAAATGCAAAAAAATGTTGAACGAATTTTCCTTTATGCTGCAAACCCAAGTATAAAGTTATGGGTTTAAAATACAAAACTTTTGCCTACAGTGTTTAACCCGGACTTCTAAGATAGAGTTATCCCAGTCTAAATTTATGATGTTAAGGTTTAAAATACGGAGATAATTTTGTGTTACATCTCTTTTTTACCTTTGCATCCACTTCCTCAGCTTTCTCGATTTTCTTTCCTTTAGCTTGCTTCTCAAAGGATGTACATTGTTTTTTTGTTACATCTGCTATCTCCTAAATAATGCGAGTTTAAGAAAAAATGTAAAGGCTTTTTATTTTTTTGTGTACAACCTTATTCTGTTTTTTCTTTAGTGTCTCATATTCTTTGGAGTATTTTTTGTTTGCTTTGACGAATCCCTTATCTTTCTTGATCATATCGGGTGTAACAGGATCAAATTTTATCTCTTCTTTCTTTTCTTCCTCCTTCTTCGCCCCTCCAGCAGCTCCTGCTTTTCCTGATATAACAAATGTTACCTTACACAGTTTTTTTTTGAAAATAATCATTTAATAAGTTAAAACTATATTTACCTGCAGCAGGTTTTTTTTTGCCCTCAATGACATCAGTACCAATATCATTTTCTTGTATACCAAGAGCTTTCAGCTGTTCAGCACGCTTTTCCTGCGCAGAAAGGAAAGCCCTTGGATCTGACAAGGCATCCATGAAGTCACCTAACCCATCTGGTACATAGATTTTAACATCAATCTGACAAAACAGCATGGGAAGAGCCATAGGAAAATTGCCTTCTGTTCGAAGGGCAATGTGCCGATATCCCATCTGAAGATCATTAAATGGTAGAATACGTTGACCAAGGAGCTTATCGTTGTCATCATAGACACCAAACCTTAGAACTGCAAGTTCAGGAAGAACAACTTTACGAAAGCAAAACGGATCTTCATTGTAGACTGGATTAAGTCCATTTGCAGGAACAACCTTAGTTCTAAACTCTTTTCTAATGGTATCAGCTGGCAGACCATACATGTCAACCTCTACATATGTTCCAACCTTTTTATCTGATAAGAACTGACCAGATATGACTCTGACCTCGCATTGCGCAGCAATAACTCCATCCACAGGTGTCTCTGCAAAAGGGTCAAACTGCTTGTCCTCTCTGCACATGAACTCTGGCTTAAGGAGATAACCACACCCACCATTGTATTCAAACTTTCCCTGATTCAGCTGCATGGGCAGATCTGGAGTCTGAAAGTTTAGGGCCACCAACTGACAACCAGAGTTCCAGAACACCTGAGGCATATAGTTGGAGGAATCTACACGAGCACCTTTCGGATAAATCCTAGATATCTGACGCTTGTTGTAGTTTACAAACTCAAGCGCCTGAGACTTTAGATAACCAAGAGCGGTGGTTTCAGCAAATGAAGACATCTTGTAGGTCTCATTCTTCTCGAAAGCCTCATCAAAGCCAGTAAACTTGACGGATGTAATGTAATTGATAAAGCTGGATAGTAAAGGATGAATGAGAGTTGTGGCTCCAGTATGGGCTGGTTGGGCTGGAGCATCTCCTAAAATATTTGTTTTTAAACAACATATAATATTAGAGATTTTACAAAGTTACAACACAAGTTTGGCTTTTAATGCTCATGCTAATCGAGATGAATAAAAGGTGCAAAAAGAAAACAAAAAACTGATCTAGTTCATTAATTTTTCAATATTTCATTGGTTTTCTCCAATCTCTATGGTCTAAATTGTTTTTTTTTTATAATTTTCTGTAAAGAAAAAGTTTGCATTTTTTACCTGTTTCATCAGGTTTCTTTTCAGCATCACCCCCAGTAGCACTTTCACCTGCTTCCTCTTCTGCCTAAATAGTAATAGTTTCAATTAAGCTATCATAAGTTACAAGAACACTTTCAAAAGTCTTATAGTATTTTAAAGATTAGATATCCCTTTTAGGAGTTTTAACAACGCTTACTGTCATAAGTTTTCGCTTCAGCCTTAAATTTAAGGCTAGTTTTTCTCTTCAAGCATTAATAATTACCTTGGAGGTAAAGTTTTGTGTTCTCCATATTAAATTATAATCTATCCCTAGATACCCTTAAGATACCCTTAAGATACAATTCTAACTCTATTTTTTTCCATTTTAAGTTATAACCTATACCTGGAGTTCTCTGTCAAGAAAAAGCTCTAGTCCTGTGTGCTCCATATTAAATTATAATCTATACCTGGAGTTCTCTGTTAAGATAAAGCTCTAGTCCTGTGTGCTCCATATTAAATTATAATCTTTACCTAGATACCCTAAAGATACCCTTAAGATACCCTTCAGATACAATTCTAACTCTATTTTTTTTCCATTTTTTAGTTATAACCTATACCTGGAGTTCTCCCTTAAGATATAGCTCTAGTCCGGTGTTCTCTATTCTAAATTATAATCTATACCTGGAGTTCTCCCTTAAGATACAGCTCTTGTCCTGTGTTCTCCATATAAAATTATAACCTATACCTGGAGTTCTCTGTTAAGATACAGCTCTTGTCCTGTGTTCTCCATATTAAATTATAATCTATACCTGGAGTTCTCCCTTAAGATACAGCTCTAGTCCTGTGTTCTCTATTTAAAATTATAATCTTTACCTGGAGTTCTTCCTTAAGATACAGCTCTAGTCCTGTGTGCTCCATATTAAATTATAATCTATACCTGGAGTTCTCTGTTAAGATACAGCTCTAGTCCTGTGTTCTCCATATTAAATTATAATCTATACCTGGAGTTCTCTGTTAAGATACAGCTCTAGTCCTGTGTGCTCCATTCTAAATTATATTCTATACCTGGAGTTCTCCCTTAAGATACAGTTCTAACTCTGCTTTTTCCACGTCAAGCTTTAATCTTTTGTTTTTCAGCAGTATCTTCCTTTTGAGAGCACTGGGAGGGGGCATCTCTACTCCTATTGAAAAAAAGTATAAATGCATCGTGCTTTTGTATAATTTTAAAATTTTATTCATACAGCATCTTGCAAAAAATATCTTTTAAAGGAAGAGACTGGCTAGGTATGGTAGTTGAACTTGGAGTTCAGTATTTTCGAGAGAAATTTTAGAATTCATTTGATACCATGAAAAGACACTTTACCGACATGTCATTACTAAGCAAGAGCGCAAACTTGTTTTCAAATTTCACCAGACTAGATAATCCAGGAGGGTACTTAATCAGAGGAAAAGTATGTTTTTTACAATTATTTAATACATAATAATACAGAAGAAAAATGTAATAACATTTTTGAATAATCAAACATCTCATAAACAGATGACTGATTAAAATGACCTATTTTCGATGATAAGAGTTAATATCATGTTTACCACCTCTTATTGAACCACAAATCAGTTTATAGAAAAATTTGTTTTCTGGTTAATAAAGTTTGCACACTTTTATTTAGTAATTTTACACCGTAAAAAACATCTTATCAATCGTAACAAATGAATCCTGCATTTTTTGGCATTTACCCTCTTTCGTGAAAGTTATTTTTGAAAAGGCATTAAAAACTTAAAATTGTTGTTCAATTTGGTTATTTAAAATAAAAGGAAAATTTTGTTGACTATTATAGATAATTTAATTTGATACCTTTTTTCATTGGATACTCTTTAAGAAAATCTTTAAGTAGGAGATCTCCAAATATTTCCTCCATATACTTTGCCATCTTCAGCTGTTGCTGCCTAAGTGATAGATACGTGTTAAACCCATCTGTGTGCCTACATCAACTAGGACCTAGGTCTTCAAACGCTCAAAACACGATCCTTTTCTTATCTTCTTCAAAAATATTAAAACGATCAAGAAGAGGTTAAAACTCCCCAATCCTTTTGTTGATTTATTCTCTAGATTACGTCTAATCCCCATAAACTTTTATAGAAATTTTAGGTAAAAATAATAAAGATCAGTTTTCTCTAACAGAGAAAAATAATTTTAAATCAAATCAAATAAAAAAATTATATTTTTTCAGTAAAACTATCATATCATCATATAATTTTGTTGTTTAAGAGTTAAAATCTAACATTTTATATTTTTAACCCTTTTTTTCTAAAAACAAAGATTGATTAGCTTTGAAAACTCAAAAAATAACTTTCGCCTTTTGTTGATTTTAAGAAGAATTAACACCTCTACCTGTTACAATGGTTTTCCAGGGATAGAATTACAGGATAATCAGAAGTAACAAACGCACAGTCTCTACGCCAAGCACAAACACAAATATTGAAAGAAAAATCAAAAACTGTAATTTTTTTAATTATGACCCAACCAATCTTAAATTTTACAAAATTTTCATCATTTTTTAATATTTGTAAAACTATTCCAAGTCCACATAAAAATGAAACAAAGAAATTTAAATATTTTTCCTTATTATGAAAAAGTTTATGTTTATCTTTGATATTTTTAACTTTGACTATATATTAGATCTTGCAGAATTCAAAGGTTAAAATATCAAAGGTCCACACAACTTCAGGTTGCAAAGATTGTGTAAATTCCTGATTGCCAGGATGCTGTCTTTAAACATGATATCCGTGCACATAGCTTTTCCGTGGGTTATTATTGGCTCAAAGTTCACCTTTTCATCCCCATTCCAACAGTCTAGTTCAACACACCTGAAAGGAAGGACACTCGTGTATAGAACTTTATGTTGAACAGAAATCTTTATCTATTTCTTAGTAGTGTTAATCGTTGTGGATCACTTAAAATTTTTTTTTATAAAATTCCAAAAATTTTATAACTGAAATAAGTTTTTATCCTTTCAAAAAATGGAAAAATAATCAAAGAAACGGTAAAAAAACGATCCAAAAAACGATCCAAAATGATCCAAAAACGATCCAAAAACAATCCTTAAACGATCCAAAATTGATCCAAAAACTATCCAAAAACGATCCTAAAACGATCCAAAAACAATCCAAAAATGATCCAAAAACGTTCCAAAAACGATCTAAAAATAGATCTAGAAACGATCCATAAACGATCCAAAAACGTTCCAAAAACGATCCCAAAATGATCCCAAAATGATCCAAAAACGATCTAAAAACGATCCAAAACTATCTAAAAACGATCCATTAACGATCCAAAAACGATCTTTATAGCACGCTCGTTTTGAACAGTATAGCTTTTAGTAACTTGTTTTTTTGCATTTATTTTATGTCAGGATAATTGTCACGTGATACAGACGGAAATCACGTGACCAGTATACTGCACTACCATTGGCTAAAGTTCTGGTGACGTAATACGAACTGTACGGACTATATGTAATTATATTATCAATTTTATCTATTAAAAATGCAAAATAAAAATTAGAAATTTTTATTTCAGGATCAACATTTGGCACAGTGTTAGAAAAAAAATGTGAAGAATGAACAATTTTATAAACATTTCCTGTGCAGGCCCTGGAAGAAAGTATAGACAAAACACTAACTTAATGCCACATCCCTATTTCTAAGTTATGTTCCTGTAAGGAGATCTAAGCTGAAAACTTTAGAATGGCGGATATCGAGATCAATGCTTGATCCTCTCTTTTTCTTAATATCGAGACTAACCTAATCTTGTACTTGTATCCTGAAAAGTGTATAAAATTCAACCAATCAGAGTCGCTTACAAGTAGCCGATAAATTAAAAATTTTGCGCGCCATTTAAGATTAATATACAGAAACGGGAGGGACTTTCTAAAGTATAAAACCCGGGTTTCGATTTTACTCTACTGTATCCAAGAAAGAAGAAGAAAATCAAAAGTGTGTCCTTTGGATACTCAGATTAAGTAATCGAGATACGGGATATCTCATTCTAAAGTTTTCAGCTCTGAACACAAACCCAGACTAAAAAAATCAACCATTCCTCACTGTGAGGTAGACAGGAGGAGAAGGTCAAATTTATGTTACATTACTACTGCATGTGTTCCAACTTTGTCAACTCCAATTTCTTTTGGTCTTCTCAATAGCACTTCAATAAAGACGTTTGAGTAAAAACGTGAATTTAACTTTACTTTAGATTAATGTAACTTTCAAGGAAAAATATTCAGATAAAGTATGTTTGCTGCAAATAAAATTTCTTCCTCAGAAAATCCTGATTTTGGTTTCTTTCATTTTTTGATAGAAAAATTATGTACAAAACATTTTACGGATTTCTTAGAAACTTTTTAAAAGGAAAATTTCAAAATTTTCTCTGATAATTACTGTCGATCTTTAACCTAGACTATATCTGCTCTTGTTAATTATTCTAAGAAAGAAGACAATCAAGTTTAATATAATCATCCTTACTGTATATTATCATAAACGTACCTGCAGCCTGCCAACAAGGATTGTCGGTACATCTCTACAGTGGATTTTCCTCCAAATTGTTTACCTAAATTTTAACAAATTTTTACAAAAATTTTACCCAAAAAGCAACAAAGTAAATAGTTAAAAAGTGGCTGAATTAAAAGCTACAATTTTACTAGAAAATGGACGTGAATTGTACTAAAATCCTTGTTTATTTGTAAAATGGCACTTGTAGTCAATTATTTGAATTTTTCATGATTGTTTATGATCGTTAACAACGATCCTTTCTTTTTTATGACCGTTAACGACGACCCTTCATTAACGACCTTTTGAAGACAAAATACATTTTTTGTCGGAAAATCCGTAGATCAGAAATCCGTAGATCAGAAATCCATAGATCAGAAATCCCTTATGTCAGAAAATATTTATGTATATATGTATATCACCCTTTATGGAAAAAAAACTAAGCTGAAAGGTAGGTGTAAAATAACTAACCTGAGAGGTAGGTGTTATGAGAAGAGTTGATATAGTATTTACACAAGGGTTGATCCATATCCTAATATTTATAAAGATATTTATTATTCATATATAATATACATTACTAGAAATTCAAGGCGCTTCGCGCCCTTCTTTCTAGCCTTAGAGGGCGCTTCGCGCCCATCTCCTAAATTAATTGTGAATTTTACTCTAAAAATATTATTATTATATTATTGTATAAAAGGATCATATAACCTGGTAAATATCAAGCCGTTCTAAATAAACTGGAGCATTTTCATCCGACATCATGTATCTAATCAAACCCTCTCGACTGAAAATTATTAAGTGTTCATAAACTAACATTTTTTTTTTTTTTACCCCCATCTTTCTTTTGGAAGTTTTCTTTTCATTGAGAGTTATAAATTTAGCATGTTTTTTTTATCATCATGGGTAATATTGAGAATATTTTTAATTTACATCCTAAAGTGTAAACCAACTTGTCCCATATAAATTGTAATTTTTTAACAAAAATGTAAGTTTTAACCTGAGAGACTCTTGTTTTTTCACCTCCTCGCTTGGTTCAAATTTATTAATTATTTCAAGAATTCTTTTCTTCCCGTATTTCGGATATGTGATCTCGTTCAGCCTGCCGTCTCTCTGCTTGTCGTTCATAAACTCCGCCAACTTCATGCAGTCGACCGTCTCGGTCTTCGTCAAGGATTTAAACAACTCTTCAATATCCGTCCTGTAAGGAGAAAAGGATATCTTTTAAAACTGGGATACAGAGTTAAAGCTACGTAAAGGTTACCCACAAAGAAAAGAATGGGACTTACAGCCACAGGGAATGAAAAAGTGCTAACCAGAAAAATCTGGAATAGAAAACCGACTTCATAATCAAGTTTCAATTTTGAAAAGTCCAAAGAGCATGAGACTTATCAATTGTGCAGTGTAAACAGACCCATTTTACTAATTAGTGATTTAATAAGTGTCTAATAAAGCTTTTTGCTTTGTAACAGCATATAATACACGTATTGCTTAAATGTCTTCTTCTGATTACATTGTTTAATGGTTATCACTGTAGTGTAATTTCAAGTCACCCTCCTTGCCTGATTCACAATGATGCCGGGCCTTTAAAACTTTAAAATGAAAAACCACCAAATTGAACTTTTTGTTAGCCTGGTAGATTTATACCTGGGGCAGATAGCCTGGTAGATTTTATAGAAAACCTCGAATGTGAAAAGATCTGGTTCAATCGACATTCCTTTCTCATTTGGTAATCCACAGTCAGCCAGGGTTTGGTAAACGAGCTTTTCAGTTTTTCCTAGATTTCACAAATTTTAACGAAAGAATAATTTTATTCATGATGTAAAACCCGATTCCGGCTGAGTGATTCCGGCTAAGTGGGGGTCCCCCCGCCCCTAACCTTTTTAGGACATAACTTTAATTTAATTTTCAAATTTTAATTCGCTTGGTCAAGGACTTTTAAAAAATGTTTAACTTGTCATATTTCGGGCACTTATTCATTTTGCCACATTTTTTTTTGCTAAAATATAGATTTTGCAAAAAATATTTGAATTTTTGTAAATTATACGGTGGTAGGCGATTTTAGCAATATAATGAAGACGACTTTTTATTTAAGTTTAATTGTAAGCAAGCTTTTTCGAATTACAAGTTTACAAGCAATTAAATAGAAGCTTTTTTAATTGACAGATTCTCTCTGTTTCCATGTTTTTTTTTGTATACATACGGTTTCAAAGCTTGATAAAAAAATAAAATTTAAATCGAAAGTCGTCTTCATTACGTTGATATAATCGAATACCACCGTATTTTTTTTGCAGATTATTAAAGTGAAGCTAAAGGGTTTTCTAGGACTGTATCCAACGTTATAGTTTTGTATAACATTTTGGTTTAAGGAGATTTTGATCCAAATTAATAACAAAATATTCAGCATTTCGAATAAAACTTTCGATTTCCTTTTTACAAGTTCAATATTGCGAACAATAGATTTTTTCGAAGGGCATTTACTTACAGTTTTTATTGAGTTGAAAAAATATGTCACCTGACGCGAAAGTTTTAGCAATTGTCTTGACCGCCACCTTGCCATCAACGGTGGAGTTTAGAAGTAGTTTCTTCCAATGTCGTTGTAAACTGGACATAGGACAGATATTGTTCTTCTTGATAGAGTTAGTTTGAGGTCGCAGCCCCTCCTTCCACACTATATAGAAAACATTTTTTATTTTTTTTCCTGCACTCTACTATTCTCAGGCTTAAGAAGCCCTTAGGCAGATGGATTCTTGTCAGCCGCCCTCTTCTCAGTATGAATGAAGCTTGGATGGGGGATGCCAGATTACAACGCAAATTAAAAAATACAAACTTTTGCAATACAAAAATACCGAGATTTGATCGTAACAACCCGGGAAATTGGCCTTTAGGGACAACAAATGTTATTTTTTATTTAATTTATACTAACTGATACATATGTGAATATAAAAATATTGATCATTCAAACCCCTTTTTTAAGAATCTTTTTTAATAAAATGTAATCTTTAAAAAAGAACAAAAGGTTAAAGAAATATTATTTTAACAAGTTGCAACTTAATAAAATTACTTTTACAGTGGGACCCAGAAAACTGTGGAATGTGAAGACAATGCTCAGACTCACGTAATGATTTTAAACAATCTAATAAATAGTTTTATTATGAAGTGTATTGTGTACACTACGTATTTGCTTTGTAGCAACAGCAAAAAACACAGTAGATTGATAAAATATCGTCCATATATTCCAAGGTTGTACACATCTCACTGTGCCAAACCAAATCCAAGATGGCGGATTTTTTACCGTTAGCTGTTGCAACATCCGGGCACACCACGTGGCAATAGTTTAAATTCACCATATCCAGTCCAGAGCAGATTATAAATGCTTGATCAGGATATTTATCTCCAAACTTTCTAAATATGGTTTTCATAAAGTAAAAGTATTTTAAGATTTTTAAAAGATTTATAGATTTTTGAGCCCCTCCATCGTTCCTAGTTAAAATTATGTATTATAACAATTAACCTATTTTATGCATATTGCAAACGGTTACATTTACAAATGTCCCCGATAGAACCAATTCTTATGAAAATGAATCCAAACATTTATTGTTTTGATATTAAAAAATATATATATTTTTGATATTAAGATATTTTGAACATTAATATTATTAATACTAGTAATATCATAATTGTTATTTTCATTATGATTATTTTTCTTTTCTTAATTTTGTTCTCTTAGTGTATGATTGGTACAGGAATTATCGTAAGGTTTCCCTAAATCCAGTCCCACATGTTTCCCAACCTTGTTATTGATTATTGAAACCTTGTCACGCGAAAATAACCAGATATAAGCAAATCCTGGCTCTTTTGAACTCATTTCATGCGGGACTAAATAAATCGAAATAGGTCTTTACAGCATTGAAGTCTTTTAACACATAACTGCATTGAACCCTTATCACTTGAAAATAACTATATGTAAGTATGTTTTTAAGGCTTTTTATGCGAAACTAACTAGATTTAAGTATGCCATGATTGTATGAAGTCTTGTCACTTGAATTTGACTAGATATAAGTATTTCCTGGCTGTAATGAAGCCATGTTCACGCTAAACTAACTATGTCTAAGCAGGTTCTAACTGTATTGGAATAAACTTAGTCAAGACTGATCGCGTTATTAACCTTAGATATGAGTAACTATAATCGGGTTTAATTAATTCAAATGCATAAATCTTTTTTTTTTCAAAATCTAAAAAATATACAATTTTGTAGAAAGGGAAGAAAGTGAAGTCTCCCTGATTACTAATTCAGAGGTTGGAACTTGTATTTAAAGAGATAACGATAATCCACAAACTTGCAAAAACTTTTGAAGCCATTAAGTGCTTAATCCGTGAAAACCAGCTGACTCCATATAAATTCGAAATCTCATCAAAGAGAAGATGTTTTTAATCTTGTTCTAATCAATCATGTTATCAGATTCTTGGTGAATTCTAATCGTAATTATAATTGCCCTACATGCAAAGATGGCAATGTCTGATCCACATCAGTGCCCTTCCAAACTTTGTCTGATCAAGTTTAATTTAGATATAAATCAGCTTTAAAAACTGATTATTTTCAATTCGTGGTTTCTCTGCAAAAGTTGCTTGCGCATTTCTACGGAAGAAAACATAAAGGAATTATTTGCAGAATTAAACGCTTTAAATATAGAAAAACAAAAATATCTTCGACAATATTGACAGACATATATGTTTCAAGGGTACCGTTGTGAATTGAGCATTGTCATCTATGCATGGAGGGTCACTTGAAAATACGCTTACAGTCCCTTTAGCAATACAGAAGTTGCAACCTGAAGATATCTTCATTCCTTTGTTCTGGTTTAACCTAATATCTAAACCCTTACGTGCTGTGGTTTAACCTGATATCTGAACTCCTGTGCTGTTGTTTAACCTGATATCTGAACCCCTGTGCTGTGGTTTAACCTGATATCTGAACCCCTGTGTTCTGGTTTAACCTGATATCTGAACCCCTGTGTTCTGGTTTAACCTGATATCTGAACCCCTGTGTTGTGGTTTAACCTAATATCTGAACCCCTGTGTTGTGTTTTACCTGGTATCTGAACCCCTGTGTTTTGGTTTAACCTGATATCTGAACCCCTGTGCTGTGGTTTAACCTGATATCTGAACCCCTGTATTCTGGTTTAACCTAATATCTGAACCCTTGTGTTGTGTTTTATCTGGTATCTGAACCCCTGTGTTGTGTTTTACCTGGTATCTGAACCCCTGTGTGGTTACCTGGTATCTGAACCCCTGTGTTGTGGTTTAACCTGGTATTTGAACCCCTGTGTTTTGGTTTAATCTGATATCTGAACCCCTGTGTTATGTTTTACCTGGTATCTGAACCCCTGTGTTTTGGTTTAACCAGTGCTGAGATTTTAAAAGCTTAAACCTGAGTAAAACCTGGACTCGGGCTCGATAGTACCCAAGTCAGGATTGGTTCTGATTTGACCAATGAGAGACTGCTTAGAAAGTTTTCTCTATATAGCAGACAGATTGCCGTCAGATGAGTCGCGACAAGAAGATGCAAATTTCGAAAATTCAAACTTCATACCTTCTCTCAAATTTGACACTGCAAATAATTCCCAAGATTTTCAATGTAAAAATAACATAGTTTTAACAAATTTACAATCATCAGCTGTTGAAGACCCAAATTGTAAAAAGCGAAAACCCGAGGCGGTTGGTTTTTACAAAACTTAAGGCCATCCAAAACCCTAGTCTTGACTTGAGCTTTACTTGGGTCTAAGCAGACGCTAAGACTAGGTTTTACTCGGGTTTAAGCTTAAAAATCTCAGCTCTTATATCATGAACCCCTTTGTTGAAGTTATGGTTTGACCTGATATCATTAACTTGAGAAAGATCCAGAACATCTCCTTCTCGACCCTCACTTTTCCAGAATATAAAGAATCCGTCAGAATCAACCTGAAAACAAAAAAATCAAATTCAGTTTAACTCAGAACTGTGTCTTTAAAAAATGTGTAAAATGTCGTCTTTTAAGCCTACTGATAATGGAATGCTGCAGATATTTAGTCTTTTAAAATAAAATAATAAATTGAGTTCTTTGAAGCTGTTCCTGCATATTTCATGGCTGTTTATTTATTTTTAAAATTACTGAGATTTACGTATAAGAGTATTAAACCATTAAAAATTGTCAAAACCACATTTTGAAAATTCTGCGTTAACGAAAAACAAAAATCGAAAACACGGCAAAAAGGCGTATGTCAGCCTGTTTGGTATGAATAAGGTCGACAAAGGGAGCAACCTTTCATGCAAAAATGGAAATGCACGATCTATAACGGCAATCTTAAATCCTTTATACAATTATTAAATTGGAATATCTTGGGGTAATAATAATTCCTATTTGTTTTCATTCGGTAGAAAAGCGCATACCACTTTTGTAGAGAAATCACAATTAAAAAAAATCAGTTTTCAAAATTATAACTATTGATTTCAATCGTCTGCATATTTTTGATTAGCCAAATAAGGCTTTTAAGACACGCACCTCTGCCCCTTTAGTAAAAGTAAATTCAGACTAAAGCATAAAGTCAAACTTGTTGCACCGGCTATTCCTGTCCATAGAGCTACGTACAGTACAAACTGGGACCGGAAAGGTTGACCCAGCTCGGAAATTCAAATGTATTATGGCTGCCCGAGAAGAGTACTGTTGTAAAGGGAGTGACCGTCAATGTATGGTAGTTGAACTGAGATTGCAGTAGTATTGAGCATCTGTTCAGGATTGATTTGAGACCTATCAGATGTTTTAAAAGTGCATATGTGTTCAGCAAGAGCTCAAATTCAATATTTTAAAGATTGAATTTGTGCTCTTGCTGAACAAATATGAACTATATGAACATCTTATAGGTCTCAAATGAATCATAACATTTTTTTAATAATAATGCATTCCCAGTTCAAGTACTTTACATTGAAGGTCACTCCCTTTTAAGGTTACATGAAATAATTCCTTTAACGTCAGTTGCGACCTTAAATAAACATTTTTCCTCCAGATCACTCCCGTTGTCCTTGTCCTCTGTCCACCTTTAGAAATAGAAAATGTTGAAATTTTATAATTTATATCTATTTATTATATTTTGATGTCCCATTGGAGCATGCATGGAAACTTGGAAAGTTTTAGTTTTACAAGAATTTAAATACAAAGAATGCATAATTTAAATGTTATGTAATGAGGAATGATCATTGTCGCCTATTTTTAAATCTTTTGTAAAACTTTATGTTTGAAATAGCTAAACAAATTTATAAATGTGTGTTATTAAATCTTTTTAATATAATAAAATTTCTGAAAAAGGATAATTTACAATTTACAGTTAATAGCCCTGATAGTTCATATACATAGGGAAGTCAAAAATATTTCTTCCATCTAAAATTACAGACATGTTAAACTATTTCCCATTACAGTACAGTACAGTATAGTACAGTACAGTATTGTACAGTACACAGACAAGTTAAACTATATTTCCCATTTCCTCAAATTTTATTGATAAGATTTTTTTCTGTTCTGAATATGAAAAATATCAATTAAATCAATATAATGAAGACGACTTTTTAGAAAAAACGAACGAACCACTTGGATCATTCAGAGAAATAAAAAACGAAATTTGTTTTTAAAATAAGCAAAAAAACCGATCATTCATAAACGATTTTGTTCGTTGTTAAACAATTTTTTTAAAAGTTTTTGAAAAAAAATTATTATTTTTTTACTGATCGAACGATTTTACTATTCCTTTGAGAGTCGGACATGCATGGAAACTTTGTTGAAATTACGTTAATTCGAATAATTTAATTCGATCTCAAGTAAAAGTGAAAGTACCGATCAAACGTGCTTCCTTCCAGTAGTTTGGGATGAACTGGTATCCGCCACTGAAGCTCAAACGCTTTCGTCATTTTTACAATTTTTCTCCCCCTAATAAGAATCAAGAAATTTTAAATAAGTTAAAAATCTGGGATTTTAAACATTAAAACACATCAAAACTTTAATGCATGCTTCATTGCGTAGGCATGCACATTGCAGACATAATATTCAACTACTAAAAACATTTTGAAAATACTTTTTATTCAAAATACGAACTTTTTATTCAAAATACGAACTTTTTATTCAAAATACGAACTTTTTATTCAAAATACGAACTTTTTGTTCAAAACACGAACTTTTTATTCAAAATACTAACTTTTTATTCAAAATACAAACTTTTTATTCAAAATACGAACTTTTTATTCAAAATACAAACTTTTTATTCAAAATACGAACTTTTTATTCAAAATACGAACTTTTTGTTCAAAATACGAACTTTTTGTTCAAAATTTCGAAAATGTTGCTTGAAATTACCAAAATGTTGCTTGAAATTACCAAAATGTTGCTCGAAATTACCAAAATGTTGCTCGAAATTACGAAATTGTTGCTCGAAATTACAAACAATTCTTTCAACAGAGCGACGTGACGCCCAGAATTAAAAGCCTTATTATTTTGGTCTTAATTTTTTATAAACTGACTAAAAACAAGCAATTGTAAGATAAATTGATAAAAAATGAAGTTTGTCTTTTATAAATATGTTGCATGATAATAATCGTAAAATCTAAATTTTAACAAGATTTTTCCTTTTTCAATATTTTTAAATATAAATATTTCTTGTTTAAAAACTGTGTCCACTACTCTAAAGGTTTATCATGACTAAAGCAAATGAAGCCCTTGAAGGATAAGAAGATTTAAAATGAAAAGAGAAATGTGAGAATATTGATCTATTTGTAGAATACCTTGTTTTAAACATTATATTCTTGTTTAGGATTCATCAGAAGAACAGCTTGCAGAACCAACTTCGGCTCTCAGATGTGGGATGAGATGACCTTCATCAGGGTTTGAGTAGAGGTCGGATGAGATGACCTTCTTCGAGTAGATCCAGATGCTAAGTATCCCAAATCTATGGTTTTTGCTTGGGCATCGGAGATTTACGCAATATTACACAAATTAAACAAGTTTAAATGAATATTCTCTACAATATTACAATGTTACATAATTGATATACAAGTTATAAAAATACAAAAGAGCATTATTTAAATTCCTTCTTTATTTACTAATATAAGTTATGATGTGAATAATATTTAACTTTGCTTCTGTTCTTTTATTAAAGAGGGGGAAGTGGTACAAATAAAGGGGGGGAAGGGGTTGAACCGTCCTTTCTTGAAACCATTAATGATTAGACGTCGGGGATATTATGAAAGTTGACCAGTCTAAAATTATAAGGAAGGGTCAGATTTAACAGAGAAGACAATTAATCCTTGAATACTTGTGAGATGCTAAGATAGGGTCTGGAAAAGAGAGTTCCAATTGGTTTCATCTTGTAACATTTTTTAAAAACGTTAAATTCTTTAAAATCAATAAAACGTTTTCTTTAAAATCAATTATTATGAAAAATAAGGAATTCCTTACAGATTCTTTATCAATTCACATTTTCTAAACTATTTAAATAACAATTTTTTCATGTTTTGACAAAAAACTAAATTGTTGGCAATACTATCCAATCTTTTCTAAAAAACCAAAAAAACAATCTCAATATTTTTACTTTTTATTAACTTCTCTTCACATTTTGAGAATATAAGAAAAATACAGAGGCAATATAATTCTTTTCATGATTTGTGGAATAATTTCTAAATAGAAATTTTAAATACAAAAGCATATTTAAAAGAAAGTAAAAGCGCATGATATTACTTTGACGACGGTTTAAGTATTCTGGTTTAAAGGGACTGTTTAGGGTTAAAGAGATTGTTTAGGGTTAAAGGGACTGTTTAGGTTTAAAGGGACTGTTTAGGGTTAAAGGGACTGTTTATGGTTAAAGGAACTGTTTAGGGTTAAAGAGACTGTTTAGGTTTAAAGGGACTGTTTAGGGTTAAAGGGACTGTTTAGGGTTAAAGAACTGTTTAGGGTTAAAGGGACTGTTTAGGTTTAAAGGGACTGTTTAGGTTTAAAGGGACAGTTTAGGGTTAAAGGGACTGTTTAGGTTTAAAGGGACTGTTTAGGGTTAAAGGGACTGTTTAGGGTTAAAGGGACTGTTTAGGTTTAAAGGGACTGTTTAGGGTTAAAGGGACTGTTTAGGGTTAAAGGGACTGTTTAGNATGCAGACTTGATAAGGTCCTACATAACTTCAGAACCTTAGATTAGCAGTGGTACAGATTGGTTTACACATTTCAATAGTTGGAATAAAACATTGGGGACCACACATTTATTTCAATAAAAGAGTGTTAAAGGAAAAAAACCGTGCTTTATATGGCTTTAACACTCATCTATTTATAATAATTTGTATTATTTTGCTTGTCCGATAATAACTACCTCTTCCCCGATTTGTATACAAAAAATTTGTAACTTGTTAAAACCCCGGGAATGTTCTTATATTTGTTTGATCATTCAGATCTCCAGTCAAAGCTGAATTCCTAGGCTGATGTGAAATAATATTTAATTTCTATTTTACTAATATTCAGAAACAACTTTCAGAATAATCAAAATGCCGTTTATAATAAGATCGGGTGAGAAAAGCCTTCCAAAAATTTTTTTATTACATTTCTATTTTTAAAAGTTTGAAAAGGGTTTAAAATAATCAGGCGGTTTTATTTCAGTTGTTTTCCTAAGTTTTCAAAAGGCCTCTGAAATATCGGTGAAATAACAGTGAAAAATCGGTAAAATATTGGTGAAAAATCATTGAAATATCGGTGAAATATTGGTGAAATATGAGTTTTTTTTATTCAAATGCTAAATTTTAATCTGTTTTGTCTTCAATCACCCAATTTATGGGGAGGTTTTTACAAATTTAAAATAAACTCTAGTTCATCAACCAATTTGATTCTAAAATTAATTGTTTATATTGATGATAATAATAATAATAATGATAATAATAATTTTAATATTATTTTAATTGTTTTAGTTGGAGGGGGAAAAATACCTCTGTCAGACAGGAATAAACTTAACATTTCGCGCCAAAATTTATAAGAATAAAACAGCAAATTTGTTTGATCTTTTTTAATCTTCTGATAAACCTATTTGCCTTAAAATAACATCCAATACACCTCTATCTATTTACAAGTTTTATCGGTTGTCTTGATTAAATGATTGAAATTGTGGCAATGTATTTCTTACAAAATAAAATTTCTTTTATCAAACATAATCTTTTAAAGCTTAACTTATCATTTTGGTATATCGAAAGTTTTTGATTCGTAGGAAGAGATTGCATGATGATATTGAGAAGCGTCCGTGCTCGTATTGTGAGTCAATGATTCAAAATTGTACTTTGGACGAACATATAAGAGAGGAACATGGAACTCCTGTGTAAGTAACTTTTTCATTGAAAATCTCAAATTTTTCCTGGAGAAAATAAGAAGCATCATTTACAAATAATAATATTAAAAAAAATTTGATTTTTTTCAATATTCAACAAATTCAAAAATCATAGATTATAAAGGATTTGTTGAATTAAACATATTTATCAATATGAAAAGATGGGTATATTAAACTGCTTAATACCGTGCAGAAATGAATTGAATTATTGACTTTGCAAAGACTTGATTAGATTTTGATTCACCATACGGAAAAATCCTAAAACTGTATTTTAAACTTGATTTATACCCTTAATTTTGCAAAATGGTGAGTTTCTTAAACGAGAAAAATTAAATCTTCATAAAAGTTTTAACTTCACATTTTATTATCATTTTAAGCATAAATTTGTTCAGCGAGATAAAAACCCATGAAGATGTTCAGTTCATGTTCACGCAATCAATTCTTAATCAATTAAACTTGCTGAACAGGTAATTTTATACAATTGATCAAACATATTCATCTAATATTATATATGATATAACTTATATTGTTGTGAATCTCACAATCAAGTATTGAATGCATGTAGTACATATCGGGTAACTCGATATCCTGTAAACCTGCAGTACGTTATATATTATTAACAATCTATTTTTGTAATCTGATACGTAAAACCATTCTTCATTGAAACTGCGCTACATCTTAATTGCGCCGATTTCAACTGTGCTGTATATACGTAATACGTATATACGTATGATTGTCTTAACCATGTGATATAGATAACGAGGTATGAATTGTATTTACGTCTATTAACTTTAACTTGTAACATATGAACCGAAAATACATTAGTTGATATAGTAACTCCGTACTGTTTAAGGCTAAAGAGTAATCGTTTTGATAAACAGGTTGAGCTTGAGGATCATGTCCTAGTTGAGACATTGAAAGTTGATCAGATTGTTTCCGGGTTTAGACGTTGATATATAAGTGAAACTAGATTGTACCTGGATAGATACGGGTTAAGGAAACCATTCTGGAGTAGGGTATTTACTACATGTAGACCTATACAGATCCCCCAGATCAAGCATTTACATCCTTAAATTAAATTGGATATTGAGAAGAAGTGTTCAAGATTAACAATACGCCACACAAAAGTTTCGACCTAAGTTAGTTTTTGCTTGTTATTTGTTTAGACAGTTTTCTAATTATTTTTTTTCAGGAAATCTTTTGATATTCTTGATGGGATAAGCGAAGAATGCAGAAATATTTGGTAACTTGTTATATTTTATAAGCAATTTTTTAACCAAAATTAAACTCTAATCTAGCTGTGAAAAGTCTTCAGCATGAACACTCTGAAATGATTTCACTGAATCAGGGGGTTAGATGAGCTCCAAAAGTTCCTTGCCTTCCTGTGTACGCCTCAAGATAACGTCTTTTTCTAAAAGAATATCGCAATTTTCTTATTGTTCAGAAATACGCAATCGCTGCATGTGAATTAAATAATTAGAAAAGTGAATTTGTAATGGGCTATTAAATATTTGTAATGGGCAATTAAAAATATTGCAATTTTCAGTTCAGTGTTTAAAACAACACTTTTATCCTCTTTAATCGATTTTTTTTGTAAACGTTGGTGTCTCTCAGAAAAGTAACTAACGAAGGACGAAGGACTTGGATTATTCAGAGAAATTAATAAACTATCATTTTATAGAAATAAACGATAAAAATACAATGAACTATTTAAATCATTTGAACGATTTTTAAAAACGAACGTTTTTAAATGAACGCACTAATTTACCCAAACAAAAATTGAAAAAAACGATTAATTTTTACTGAATGAACGATTTTATAAAACGAACAATTGAGCGATAATTTTGAGAACGAACGAAATAAAACTTTTTTTAACGATTGCAAAAAAAGCGAATTGGGTAGTTAAGAAACGATGAAAGGACAAAACAAAACAACGACCGAACTGGCCTATTTCTAATTACGTTTAATTTAGTGTTCGAAGTAAAAATTTAGCAGGAAGGGTCTCACACCTCCTAAATAGTTTAGAAGAAGGCCAATCAACTGGATATAGTCATCAGACTGAGCAACTTAATAAGAACAGGTCTTTTGCCTTTATACATCTATCACATGTAAAGAAGTAATCCATAATCTCTTTTAGGGTGTTTGCTGTTTATTAATTGTATGTCCGATCATAACTCATAAACCCCTTGAGCGATTTATCTAAAATTTTGATTGAAAAATGATGGTTGTTAAAAGCATTCTAAGTTGAGTAGAAAAAAGAAAGTTTGGTTTCCATGCAAAGCAGGGTTCTCAAGGTAGTTTATTTTGAACTATACTCGACCGGCCTGGTTTAGTGAACAAACTACTCGACCGGCCTGGTTTAGTAAACACACTACTCGACCGGCCTGGTTTAGTGCACACTACTCGACCGGCCTGGTTTAGTGCACACTACTCGACCGGCCTGGTTTAGTGAACACACTACTCGACCGGCCTGGTTTAGTGCACACTACTCGACCGGCCTGGACTACAGAACACTAAACTTACCAGTACCAGTAAAGTATTCAACATTAGATCGACTGGTACCAGTAAATGAAGTACAGTACGCAACACTAGACAGGCCGGTACGGCGGTACCAGTAAATGCATGTAGATTGTAGAGTAGAAGACCTCTTTAGTCTACATAATTTAATATATAAAGCATTTATGATTTTAATTGTCATAGGCCTGAAGAAATGCAGTTTAGGAAGGATAATCGTCCAAAAGCATTAGTAGAAGCTTATGAAAAGGCAAGTAATGATTTATTATCTTTTAATGTGTTTCATTTTCTTCATCATTTCAGGCTTTACCGATGCTAGATATCAGAGGTTTTAGGCAATTCAGGTCTGAATATATTTCTAAAAAAATAAAAAATTAATCAAAATTTGATAATAACGATCATAGATTAATTAACAATAACAGATAGGACTCTAGATACTGCGTTGAATGTCATGACAGAGAGAAAAATCTTGAAGAGACAAACTCTAATGTCCTATCTGTTCTTGTTTCCTAATCTATGATAACGACCTTGTATGTAGATCTGATGATATTGATCCTGCAACCCTAGTATCAGATCCAGATTATTTTTTCAATATTTGGAGGGACGAATATATGAAAAAACTTAAAAAAGAAAAAGAGGAACACCAGGTGACTTGACTTAACTTGACTTGACTTGACTTGACTTGACTTGACTTGACTTGACTTGACTTGACTTGACTTGACTTGACTTGACTTGACTTGACTTGACAGTCCATATTTGTAATTTGATTTCTTGATCCTTGTTAGTCCATGCTGATCCTTGCTCCAGGTTCGGAAGAAGAAGAGGCAGGAGGAGAAGAAGACGAACCCTGAGAGGAGACAAGTCGACTTGACTTGACTTGACTTGACTTGACTTGACTTGACTTGACTTGACTTGACTTGACTTGACTTGACTTGACTTGACTTGACTTGACTTGACNGATGGGGGGGGGGGTCCTTCTGATGATGTTTCTCTTAGAATTGAAATAGGAAAATATAATCTATGTTTCTTATCCTACTTTTTACAAAAAAGTTTAACTATATTTGATTTTACTTACAATTATTTACGTAATTTTAGATCCGTTTTTCAGGTGCTTTTCATGTAAACCTGTTTTAGAGATATATAGCTGATCTAGCTGAACTAGCTGTACTAGCTGAACTAGCTGAACTAGCTGAATTAGCTGAAATAGCTAAACTAGCTGAATTGCCCGGCGTTACCCGTGGAAAACAAAATTTAGAATTTTGAAAAATTTTATTNGCATAAATATGTGAAGTACACCTGCAGTATGGAAACAGTACAACAAAATGGCCGTTTTACACTTTTTTCTAGTAAATTCCTCTCTATATATTCTATTCTCTATGTCTGCAAAGCATGTATAATCATATGGTAGGGCCAACCGCGTCAGTTATATCTCCCTTCTATTCCTTACTCCCTGGTCCGAACGCTAATTTCTGTTGAATCCAAAGTTCCAAACTCTAATTCTTGAATTAGTGCGGATATAGAACTATTGTTCACGTTCTTCTCGAATTGTCTTTCTTCGGTCAACACAGAGCTTGTTCGTACTCAGTTAATAAAATATCTCGCCTCTCGGATATTCGTGAAAAGTTAATTCGCTTAGAATCGAAATCTTAAAGCTCTGGACAGCTAGTCCTTTATGTAAGTACTCAATAAGGTTGAATTTGTTTTCTTTCTAGATCTTTTCCTTCCGTTTTAGTTTTGCGAATTCGTCTTTCTCTTTTTCTTTCTAGTTAGAAAATAAATCCAACCTAAAACCGAATATGCATGTTCATTTTTCGTAAATAGTTCGTAGTTTGTGTTTTTTCTCATTGTGACTAATATTGTTTGAAATTCGCGTATATGTTTATTTGCAATCAAAGAATATTAATTTTTTGCGAAGTAAAAGTCAGCTGAAAACGTAGCAAAAAATATATATGAAGTAAACACCTACTCCATAACAAGTTCTCGAAACGTAACTATTTAGGTACAATCTGTCCGCTATCAAACTCAACCAGGACTGCACCCCAGGCTCTAAATGCCACACGGGGACACAAGTAGGGTTTCCACCGGAATTCCGGGTTACGGTTTACGTACGGAAATGATCCGGAAATTTTTTCCATTTCCATTATGGAAAAGGTTCCGGAAAACCGGAATTNGGAACGTTACGGAATATCGTTCCGGAAATTTTCCGGAAAATCGTTCGGGAAATTTTCCGGTTTACGTTACGTAAACCGTAAAAATTTCCGGTTTACGGAATGGAAACCGGAAATTTTTCCGGTTTACGAAAAGGAAACTGGAAATTTTACGGTTTCCATTCCGTAAAACGGAAATTTTTCCGGTTTACGTCACACAAAGACACAAGTCCAGCTATCGGTGTCAATAAAGACACTATGCAATCAATCAATGCCAAACCAATTGACACGAACTCATTAGCTCTGGATGTCAATACAGACAAAAGCTAGTAATCTACCAATGCCAAACCAATGGGCACGATCTCGTCAGCTCTGAATGTCAATACAGTCACAAGCATGTAATCTATCAAGGCCAAACCAATTGAAAATGAATAATGTCATTAAGTTTACAACATTGAATCATTAATATGTACGACATACTGCAGTTTTACAGAATATCATGTTTCCACGATTTTTGCTTCATATTATATATATATATATATTTTTATTTTTAAGGTCGTACTGTTTCCTATCATTTGTCTCTTAACAGCCTTCCTGAGTTACTCTCAAGGAAAATTATCCATTTTTTTATGGAACTGTATTTTTAAAGGACCCTCCATGCAAAGATGGCAATGTCCGATTTACAATGGTACCCTTGAAACCTAAATCTGATCAAAAATTTGAAAGCTAGATATACCTCCGGTTTTTTGAATGGAAAAGTGTTTACATTCATATCTAATTCATATTTGAAGAGACAAATTTTTTAAGGGTACCGTTGTGAATCGAACATTGTCATATATACATGGAGGGTCACGTGAAATTACACCTACAGCCCATCTAATAGTGAAAAATGTATTTTTCTTTTAACACTGAACTTTCACATGAAATTACGTGAACCATCCCTTTAAATAAAAAATGCGAATTTGTCTAGTTTCCCTGACACTCCTGAACTACCAGAGTATTTACAGGGTAAGATGTAAGATGTGTGCTCTTTAAAATAAAAAAGAAAAAAAAAATTATTTTTATTTCTATTTGTAGAATTGACATCAAAGATTCAGTTAAATTTATCTGCTTTTAAAGGGAGTGACCGGCAATGTGTTGTAGTTGAACTGAGAATGCAGTATTGTGGAGGAATTTTTAGGATTCATTTGAGACATTTAAAACGTTTTGATAATTTGTAATTACTGAGTTTGAGCGCAAAGTCGACGTTCTATGAGGATGTTAAAGATTGAATTTGCGCTCTTGCTGAACAAATATGAACCGTAAAAACGTCTTATGGGTCCCAAATGATGCTTAAATAATTTCTCCACAATACAACAAATTCTCAGTTCAACTACAGTTAAACTCTAGATATTAAATATATCGAAAGAATTTTTAAAATGTCGTCTTGACAATTTTTCAATGGTTTTTATACTATATCTATATATAAATTTGGCTTGTCTGTCTGTTTGTTTGTATCCAATAAACGTCAAAACTGCTGAACCGATTGGGCCCACATTTTTTGTGGGACATCACGTGACCACAGGGAAGGTTTATGAATGATCAAAATTTCAAATATTTGTCTTCTTCAAAATTCGATCTTTATTAAATTTTTGAAAATTTTGAAAATCCACGAAATTTTTTGTGAAAATCCGCGAATTTTTTTTTTTAAATCCGCGAAATTTATTTTTGTTTTGTTTTACGATGTACACAAAGAGAACATGTTCACAATTAATTTAGAAGATGGGCGCGAAGCGCCCTCTAAGGCTAGTTACGTAAATTTCAGTATTTGTGAAAATAAATAAATAGCCATGCATATGCGGGAACAGTTTTAAAGAGCTCCATATAATCATTTAATCAAAAACTAAAGATCTGCAACATTCCATTATCAGAAAGTAAAGAATACGACATCTTTCTGTGTATTTAATATTTAGGGTTTAACTGTACCTTGCCGGTCACTCCCTTTAAGACATGCTGAAAACAGAAAGTTTGTTAGATTTAAACTGTTCATTCATCACAAATTCTAATTTTCTCAGACCGATATCTTTGCAACCTAATTAAAGATTAATTATAAAGAACTAATAACTGAAATAACTAATTATAATTGTTATTGTTTAGACAAAGTAGTATCTGTGAGCGATGATCCTAAGGTTGCGGGTTTGCCCTCTCCTCCTCATAAACTTCCTCCTCCGCCCTCCCCCCCTCAACAAAAAATCCAGTAAGGATTAATATTACTTAATCTTAAAAACTGAGGGGATGCCCTTCCCTCCTCTATTTATTTACATTTATTCATAATCTTTGATTTTTAATAAATTTTTGATAAACAAAAGTTTCACGAATTTTTTGGCGGCTATTTCAAAATATTGCAAAAATACTATAGAAAGAAATTTAATGAAAAACAATGTTGAAGTAGCATTTTATTTGATTTTATCCAATGGAAGTGAGTCTTTGCCACACAGTCATTTTTATCCCCATATCTTGGCAACCCAATGTCGTAAACTTAATTCCTTTACAACTGATTTTCCAAAATCACCCAAGGATGTAATGCAATGAAAATTATTTCAGAAGTGTACGCATCTTTTGTACTGCAGTGTACTGTCTCTGGGCGGTAATGTAAACACAAGACGGATGTCGAAGCCTGACATGGGATCCATCTTTTATATAAAAAATCAATGAAATATTCTGGTCATATTATGTAAATTATGTGAATTATCAAAATTTAATGCTTTTAACCTCCCCAGAGAGAAATGGTTTCAATATGTACGCAGAGTATACGCGACAGCAATTAACTTTTCTTGCATTACAACCTTGAAAACACCCAGCAAGAAAAGACACTTTAGAAATATTAATTTTGCCCATTGTTTTTAGACCTGATGGGGTAGATTTAGAGCTTAATAATATCTCTCAACCTGATAATTCTTCACCAACAGGAATCAATATTTGCATTGAAAATTATGTTTCTTTAAATTGATTAATCCTAAAAATAATTCATTTTTTTGGTTTCATAAAAAATACACATTATTAGGGCCATGGGCACATTTAGACTTGGTTCAAAACATTCTTTTAAGTTTTTTTTTTAAAAATCAGCGATGCGGCTCCAGGGTAACATAAAAGACATAGGTAGTTTTGGATATCAAATTATATTCGCATTCAAAAATACAGAAATCTATTTAAATTTTACTATGGAAATTTCTATTTTGCTGTGCAAAACAACTAAAGCCTAAAATCGTGAAGCAATTAAATCATTGATAAAAGACACTGCTTTAGAGGGTACTATTCTTTTACCTCCTCCAACATCAAATGGTCCCCAAACAAATGCTCCTCCATTTGCTCCCTCACCTCCTGCTCCTCCTACAGCTCCAAGCATGCCCGTTGCTCCTCCCCTGGCTCCCAATATTCTACAAGGGGTGGGACTAATGTTAAACAGTCCAGGTCTCTTTGCACAAATTCAAATTTGTTAAGTTTTTTTTTAAACTGTATCTTAGTACCAATCATCATGAGAATGAACAGAAAATAGACACTTTATAAAAACAAAATTTCGCCTTAATCTGTTTCATTAAAAATGCGATATTTTCACGAAAAAAAACGGAATTTTTGCAAATTTCTCGAAATAAACATTGAGTGAAGGAAGAGAGATTATTAATTATGACATAATACAACTTCAGAGCAGAGAATTAAACAAGTTTTTATTGCGAAATTTATTGTCTCAGCAGCAATACTTTTTTTCGCGAAATTTCGCTACGTTTTCCACTTTTTTTCACTTAATATATTTTCGCCAAAAAATGCAAAATATGGCAAAAACGTTTGCGAAATACGAACGAAAATTTTCGCATTTTCTTTTGCATTTTTACGCGAAAGCTTTCGTTCGCTGCACTGGAAACCATAATTAATACCTATGTTAATTGGGAAATGCACCCTGCATGCAAAATGAAACATGAAAATTAGTTCATTTATTTCAGAGATCTACATTTCACAGTCAAATCAGAAAATACTAAAAATTTCTGTTCTAACAAAAAGGTATAATTTTTAATCTAAATGATAAAAAGGGACTGTTCAGATTTTAAAGAGGATGTTTAAAAAAATGTTTTAATTAGTGAAGAAGTTGCCCCTCAACAGGACCTGCTGTCCCAGATAAGGATGGGAAGACAACTCAAAAAAGTTGAACGGACTGAGGTTAAACATTTCAAATTCAAAAGAAGTAATGCACGGTAAAAACTTAAATGTTGAATTGTGCGCCTATGCGTCGTGCACGGTTGTCAACAATCAAATTTAAAAAAAATGTTAAAGGGACTGATGAGGTAAAATGAAAGGGCTTAAGCCTAAACATTTAAGTAGTTGATCGCGACCAATATTATTTCTATCTGATGTTCCTGTCTCTAAAAATTGATACAAAACTGTGTCATAGTTAAATAATTTTTGTTAAGAAACATTTGTATATGGTTTCTTTACATGCTTTTTTTCTTTTACAGTGAAACCCTTAAAAATGAATACATCGGAAGAATTTATCAAATGTCGTCTTGACAATTTTTCAATGAGTTTTATATTACTTAAATTTCAGTATTTGCGAAAATAAATAAATAGCCATGAATATTCGGGAACAGTTTTAAAGAGTTCCATATAATCATTTAATTAAAAAAACTAAATATCTGAAAAATTCCATTATTAGAAAGTGAAGAATACGACATTAGATGAATTCTTTCGATGTATTCGTTATTAAGGGATTTCTAATGTTTTGTTCAACGATACTCTCTTATATTTCCGACATTTTTTGACAAAAACAAATTTACTTTTAGAATATAAAGGATCCCCTGGCTTCCACTGGGTTTGAGGGTGTCATGAGAAAAGTTATGGACATGCGCAGACCTGTTTTTCAATCAGAGGTCATCATTTTAAAATATATTTGAGTTTATGAGTAAACAAAAATTATCTGATAAACTGGGTGACCCAAAAAGAATGAAACTTCACAGAATTTATTCAGTGTTTTTTTCTCCGTTAAATTCTTGGTTCTCAGCAACTGTAAATAGTTTATTGTATAGTTCAAATACGTTAATAAAGTCCGAGTTTTGAAGGTATTCTGTAATAGAACATTAATTTCTTAAATGGGTTCCTCTCTTTGTCTAGTTTCTCAGCATTAACTTAATCACAATTTTGAAAACTCTCACTATTAAATGTAGAAATAGGGTTACCCACAAATTGAAAGATTTACGGAATTTTCAACAGCCAATCTCACATATAAGAATACATAGCAAGAGCGCATGAAATGTCGTCTTGAAATTTATTTAAAAATTTATGACAGCTGCAATACTTTATCATTGGTTTGCACAAAAAGTAAGCTGCTGAGATGTTCGCAGCTTTAAAATATATTCAAATATCATTGTAGAGTCATAAGTTTTTTGATAATTCTTAAGAAACTACTTTTATTTTTAATTCAAGGTAAATTAATAGCCCTGAAATATGAAGGACAACAATTGAATATTAAACTTAATTTTCCTCGGCATTTGATCTTGAATATGTTGAGAATACGACATTTAAAAATGATCTTTGTATGTATTCATATATCTAAGTTTTGCTGTATAATTATGGGTTTCCTGTAAGTGAAAATTGGCTTCTTTCCATCGAATAAAATTGGAAGGCAAAAGACAAATCTAACCTTTGCATATCATGATTTTTGTTGTCATTTAAGTCTCATTCTTTGTGGGTAACCCTTTATCCTGTCCAGGACGAGCAGAGTGATGACTCTGATTATGATTGGGAGGAAGACTGTGGACTTTAAACAAACAGAAACTAGCTTTTTTAGAATTTTCTTCTAATGATAAATATATATATATATATTTGTGCACTGTATATACAATATACATAATAATAAGCTAACTTAAAGGAATTATTCAGATATTTGATTAAGGTTGGAGGCACAAATAATTGAACACAGGTGGGAACTCCTGTACTGTGAATATGAGATCAATGCTTGATCTCAATCACTTGCTAATCACAAACTGAAATGAAGAGATGAAGCATCGATTTTCAAAAGTGCCCGCAGTAGATATCGAGATCAAGTGATCAGGATTATGGATATTCCACACAAGATTTCCCAATCTCAGATTATTTTTATTCTAATCTTAGGCTTCAATAATTCTTCTAACCCAAAGAAAATGAAAGAAAAATGAACCATCACTTTAATCTTTTAAAGTCAATGAAACAAAAAGCACAGGAAATTCATTTTAGAAAATTAACACAAATAGGACACTAGATGTACTCTTTTCAGGATTTATGTTTGTTTCATTCACAATAACCCTGAGGCAGAAGCCCAAAGGATTTACGCGTAGTTGGCGTAGAACAGGCTCTCTCTCAACCTGTTCTACATTGACAACGCGTAACACAGACAGAAATAATGGATATACCATTCATCCATCTATGGTTTAAATCTGACATGAAGATTTAATCAAAATGTTTGCTAAAGAGCCCCTAAAAGATAAAAACCTAACAAAGTTAAAAACAAGAGAATGATATTTTGATAAATTTTAACAAATACTAAATCTATATCTTTTCAACATCTTTTCGTGGCGTAAATTGTCCTTTTTCTTTTTGTGTCTCATAAATCGAACCAAAAAAGACTATATTTTACATTTTTGCAAGATATTCTAAAACAAAATTGGGATTGTTGCTGTTTTATTTTTTCACTGGTTTCAATGCAACAGTTGGCAGTTGTCGAGCACTCTCTTTAGCGCTCATTTCTTTAAACTCCTTAGACATAGTATCTAGATACTTATCATTGAACACTGCAGGCTTTAACTTGGAGCTAAAATTAAAATCTGTTTCTTTCTTTTTATCACTTTCCTTGGGCAGGTTTTTCTGCAGGTTTTTATAAGTGTTTGGATTTCTCAAAGCTTTTGGTTTGAATGTAGATTTCGTGGTTTTGTAGTATTCCTCATCCTTTAGGATACTTCCTTGACCAGTACGCCTGAAGTAAAAAATATTTCTTAAAAGATTTTAAAGTAAAAGGAAATTCAACATATACGAAGCATAAAGTCTGACCACGTCAACCTTGTTGCACCGGCTAATCCTGTTGATTGTCTGCTTAATTAAGCCAATGTCCGTGCGGTACAGTACAAACTGGGACCGGAAAGGTTGACCCGGCTCGGAAATTCAAATGTTCTACGGCTGCCCGTGAAGTTCAATTTCAAATGACTCTCCATGCAAAGATGGCAATTTCCGATTTACAACGGTACTCCTAAAAGCATTGGCTGATAAATTAGATACAGGGTGTCCCACGAAACATGACAATAGAAAGACGACTTGAAAGTCGTCTTTGATATTTGAATTTATTTGTGACATTTAGTCTTCTATCTACTTTAACATGTATGATTCTTGAAACAATTATCACATAATTCTCCTAGCCTTGGCATTTCCAAAAAGTGGTCTGCGTTTTTTGTGCTTTCAATATTACCGGAGATACAAAGAGTTTGGTTCAGATTTCAATTTTGTTAAATAAAAGCAAAATTGTCGAAATCTGAACGAAATTCTTTATATGTCGGGCAATATTGAAAGCACATAAAAGGCAGACCACATTTTGGAAATGGCAGGACTAGGGGAATTTTGTGATTATTATCTCTAGAAATTTACTTCTAAAATTAGGTTGACAAATAAACGCAGCAAATTATATCAAAAATCAAGACGACATTCAAGTCCTGTCATGTTTCGTGGGACACCCTGTATCAATGTTTTAGCTTCTTTAAACTGTTTAATTGATTTGAGGTTTGTTTGCAAAAGTTACTTGCGCATTTCTTGCTAATGGAAACAATGAAGAATTATCAGAATCAAACAATTTTCACGTCAGGACAACGACGTTATCTTCTATATTTTTTATTAGATTAAGATTTAAATGGTGCCGTCATCTTTGCACGGAGGGTCATTTGAACATTACGTTTTCAGCAACGAGGTTATAGTGTATAGAGAGATGATGTACGCTAATCCTTTACTAATTTTATAGGCCATAAACTATACCGCATATTTGTTTATTAAAAGATGATTCTGGCCTAACCTATAGTATATCAATATTAGTAAACAGTTTTAAGTGTACAGAACAGCTAACTGAGCACACAGGTAGAGAACTATCTTCCCCCCTGGTTTGCAGTCTCTTTACCTGTGTATCCGATTCCAAACAAACTAACAACAAGCATCACTCCGTAGAGTCTAGTTGATGTTGTTACAAACATCACTTCGTAGAGTCTAGTTGATGTTGTTACAAACATCACTTCGTAGAGTCTAGTTGATGTTGTTACAAAGTAAATAGTGCCACAAGTAACTTGAAAAGAACGGTCATGAAATTGTTTATTTGAGTAAACGGTCATGTAGTACTCTACCTGAGAGAACGGTCATGAAATTTTTTATCTGAGAGAACGATCATTGAATTTTTTACCTAAGAAAACGGTCATGAAGCTGCCTACCTAAGAAAACGGTCATGGAGTACTCTATCTGAGAGAACGGTCATGAAATTGTTTACCTAAGAAAACGGTCATGGAGTACTCTATCTGAGAGAACGATCATGGAATTGTTTACCTAAGAAAACGGCCATGAAACTGCCTACCTAAGAAAACGGTCATGAAGCTGCCTACCTTAGAAAACGGTCATGAAGAGCTGCTTACCTAAGAAAACGGTCCTGAAGTTGTGTAGAAAAATCCTCGAAATTGTTCCATGGAAAAGAAGCAGGAAAGATATTTTGAGTTCTAAGATCTATCGCTATTCCTATCAGAACTGCACAGTTTTTACCGTCTTTATCTTGTTGAGTATTGTAGGGTCCGACACAAAAATATATAACCTAAAAACATCATTTTCATTCAAAATCTTACATACGTGGTTTCGCAGCTAGCTGCTAGTTGATCATTTCTCAATAATATTGATTAAAAATATTTTAGAAATTAATAACTCCTGGCCAAAAACCAGCCATTAACGGTAATTGCATGTAAACATAGCTGAACAACATTTAAAAACAACTTTTAAAAACATCAAAGCACGTAAAAAACACATCAAGATACATAATAACTCTATTTTTCACGAAATAAGCGAGGCAAACGCAGAAGACGATATTTTAAATTATCAAAATACATACAAAAATTACACGCAATTTTAATCAGAAAAAGTAATAAAGTCGCTGTTTTTTGGAAACAAATTTGTTTACTCTTTTTTCAACAGCTAAATTTTTATTCAAGAACGGCTTTACTTTCCATTAGTTAACGATGTAAAATTAACGGTTTTTGCGGTTCGTTAAAGGAATCTTTCGTTAATTTTCAAAAACGAACGTTTCGTTAACGATATCGCGTAAAGACAATGCACCATTACCCTGAACTGACCTCTAAAATACGATTACTACAGGGGGTAACAAGAACACTAAATGGGGGTAACAAGAACACTACAGGGGGTAACAAGAACACTGTTGAAAAAATGCAATTTAAGTTTTTTCTCCAAAATCTTAAGACACTTCTTTATCAAAAGAATTAAGGAAAACGTTTTTATTGCCACTTTTGGAAAAATTAAATGAAATTAAATGAGTGTTTTTTTGTTAAAAGCAAATAATACATGGTAAACATGTAAGTTAAAATTGTATGAAACAAACTTTTTTGTGGTTTAATTTTTCTTATTTATAAACCTGGATATATCCTTGATCAAGATGATCCTGGGATAAATGTTCTATTTCCTCAATCATTGTTTTTAAACCTTCTTTGTGAGCTGAATTTTCGTCCCCAAACTGCCAACAGGAGAAATTGTCAAAATGACCTGCACATTAAACAAACTGTTAAAAAAGTTTTAGCATTTCAGATTCAATAATTATCAAAAGTTGAAAAAAGTTTTTACAAGCTATTGAATGTTATCATCTATATAATAAAACAAGACATTTGTATGTTTCCTATGGCCGACCAAACGGCTGGACCATTTTTGTAAGGAACCAAGGGGGTAACATAGGCTAAACAAATTCTAAATTTTGTATTTTTAAAAATCTAATTTTTTTCAAAAATCGAAATTTTTTTATTTCAATTTTTTTTTCAAATTCTGTTAGTAAGAGGTAACGAAAGTTATGAAAATGTCAATTTAATGAGGGTAAATTTGTTTAAATATTTAAATGTTTAGTTTGAATATTTCTGCATTTTCTAATTAATTGTATCCCATCAAATTGTCAAAATTGTCAAAATTATCTAAACATTTGAAGACATAATCTGACAAAATATTTTAAATGGCATCTTTTACAGGGGGGGTCACACACTCAACTAAACTTTCGGTGCATTCTGCAGTACTATGCAGTACTCTGGCCGAAGGTATACTAGCGTTTAATGGAGAGTGGTCATTATTTTAAGAGACACACCAGCTTTCACTACACGTTGAAATAGGTAATATATACTTGTTTTCAATTAGATTTTCCAAAATCAAATCACGTTCCATGAAGGGACTAATTAATAGGTCTGATGTAAATGATAATTTTTTTACATTTTTATTTTTAAATTTTAATTTTTTTTCTTCATTTTCTTCTTATTCGTACATCTTTCAATCATATTTCGGCTTATTTTGTAAAAACAAATTTGACATCCTTGCAGTTTTCCCTTGCTGCAAACTTTAGAAAAACGTTAAGGTAATTCTTAATTTGAACTAATTCAGATTTAATTCATAATTCGTTTTGTCGATTTTATAAAATACTCAAAAGGTCACACTGAACTAGTTAACAGAAGAAGGTAAAACATTTGAGACATTAAAGGTACGACTTTGTGATCTCATAGCTCCTCTAGTTTTGATTTTACAAGTAAGAGAAGTTTATCTGGTTGAATATCAGCAATTTAAAATAATTTCGTTCTTCTTAGAAGCTCATCAATATGGGAATGTTAAAGGATTAAAATATATACAGTTTAACCCAAAACTTTGGAGACATCAAACAAAGTTATAAATTGTCGTCTTTGAAATAGAATGCTTCAGATATCTCGTTTTTTGATTTAATAATCATATGGAGCTCTTTAAACTGTTCCCGCATATTTCGTGGCTATTTATTTATTTTCACATTTACTGAGATAAGGTATGTTAGTAAAAAACCAATTGAAAAACTGTCAAGACGACATTTTATAAATTCTTTCGATATATCCGTATTTCTTGGTTAAACTGTAAGATTTTACTTGTAATTTACTTTAGCTTGACATGCTATTTAAATTCAGATAAGCAGAAGGAATAAAGGAATGAAGCATTTTGAATTTTCAGTGACATGGTTAGCTGTATGTTGCATACAAACAATTCCTACGGATGCAACATGACTAGCAGTATGTCGCATAATAACAATTCCTAACGATGCAACATGACTAGCAGTATGTCGCATAATAACAATTCCTAACGATGCAACATGACTAGCAGTAGGCGCATATTAACAATACCTAACGATGCGATATTACTCGCTGTATGTCTAATAATAATAATACCTAATGATGCAACATGACTAGCTGTATGTTTCATAATAACAATACCTAATGATGCAACATGACTAGCTGTATGTTTAATAATAAGAATACCTAATGATGCAACATGACTAGCTGTATGTCTCATAATAACAATACCTAATGATGTAACATGACTAGCTGTATGTCTCATAATAACAATACCTAATGATGCAACATGACTACCTGTACGTCGCATAATAACAATACCTAATGATGCGACATGACTAGCTGTATGTCGCATAATAACAATACCTAATGATGCGACATGACTAGCTGTATGTCGCATAATAACAATGTGACAAGTCATAGCAGCATGTGAACCAAGAATCTGTACCGCTGGGTTTTCTCTAAAATAGATGAAAAAAATAATCTTAAAAAGTTATTTAAAATTTTTTAAACTTTCAGCCTTTATAGTTATACTTTAAATTAAGGGTGGGACAATTTGGCATTTTTTTATACACGTTTTTTCTAATTAAAAAAGCAAAACAAAAATATTTTTTCTCACTTTTGAATTCATCACATTTTTGTAAATAATGACTTACTAGTGCCAGGAAAAATATTTATTTTTTTCAAAATATGTTCATATTGGTACCAAAAAAATCTGCCTTGAAACACTAAATTCAAAATTGTGAAAATCATAAAAATTGGTTAAAAATAGTAGTTGTTTGGCCCTAGAGAGCAACCAATTTTGACAACCATATGGACATGTTTCGAAAAAATTGAAAAATCGACCTCCCTTAGAGATTGTTGAT
Organism: Eurytemora carolleeae; assembly: GCF_000591075.1. Taxonomy (NCBI): domain Eukaryota; kingdom Metazoa; phylum Arthropoda; class Copepoda; order Calanoida; family Temoridae; genus Eurytemora; species Eurytemora carolleeae. The sequence continues at coordinate 256,604 of NW_019396267.1, read as the reverse complement.
TTTTTAAAGTGCTTTTGCTGACCCATTTTTTTTAAATAAAAACAAATTTTGTAAGTTTAATTGAACAATTTTTGCTGCGTGATGGTAATTTCAAACATAAATATCAAATAGTCCCAGGGGTTTAATGAAGACGAAGAATTCAACATGGAGACTCGTAGAAATTAGGAAAAGAAAGACGACAATCAAACAACTTTTTATTTGTAATTAATGTTGCTCCAAGCAAATAGTTTACATAAAAAAATAAAAGTAAATTGGGTCTGAGTTGACTGCACAACTGCTGTGTTGAATCTTTTTTGGACTGCTTATAACCATAAGTGGTGTCGTCTTCTTTTGTGAAGATACAAAATGCAATTTCTTTACAGTTTGATTTAATACAGTGCAGTGGTTCCCAAAATTGAATGAAACAAATCAAATAAAGGATTTTGATTATTTTTAATTATAGAAAAAAAATTCATTTGTTGATTTCATTGAATATATTTATTTGTTTGTTTATTTGGATATTTGGATGTTTGTTTGTTTGTTTGTTTCCTAGACCTGTAATCACTGGTTGCTTGTCTTCTCTGGGTTAGGAAGAGAACACCTTCCCTTTGCAAGTAGGAGTATCCAGTAGATCTATATTATTCTCACAAACCTAGCATTTATTAAAGGGGCTGTAAGCGTAAATTCAAGTGACCTTCCAAAGCCTGATTCACAATGGTACCTTGGAAACCTTCATCTAATCAATCGTTTTTCTAAGTTTAAAAGTTTTTAATTCTGATAATTCCTACTTTTTATAGAAAAACTACAATTAAAAATAATAATTTTTTTATTTAAAAACATTGATATATAATTCATGCTTGACCAGAAAAAGCTTTCAAGTATACTTTTATTTTAAACAATAAAATATGTTCCTTTTAAACCTTACAATAAAAGATCTCTTTTCACGAAATCTCTAATTTATCATTTTTGTAAAAATAAAGATGTTTACCTCGGGGTTTTCGTCAAAGAATTCTTGAAGATTTTCAGGGGTTTTTGTGAGCACCCGATCCCCCACCTGTAAATATAAGATTAGAAAAAGATCTTAAAATATTTAAAATTCTCTAAAATAAAAGATTACAAATATTATAGATATCTTAATTTGGATGATTTAGTGGTGTGATGAGAAATTACAGTTTTAGTTTTTTTAAGAGAATATTCTATATGAAATTTTAAGATTAAAAGAATGTTTTTTTAGTCGTGTTGCATGATATTTTCTTTAATATTTAGAATTGAAAAGAAAAAGGTTAAAAGTGAGAATTTTTTAGTTTTCTATTCAATATTACGCAAAAATAAAACATTAACCGTCGAAAACAGATTTTAATTTTAAACTTAACTTTTTAGCATGTTTTTGACTCGTTTTATATACACGATCAACACCTAGTTCCACATTTTAGGGAAACATTCAGAATTAAGATAATTCAAAGGTAATTGTGAGAATTTTAAAGTTAAAGTTATAATATTACGCAAAAGTATCTTAAACGTCAAAAAACAAAATATTTTTACAAGATTTGTGTTTAAAGATGGGCGCGTTCAGTTTTTCATTTAATTCGTTTATCATTCGTAAACAACTCATTTTATTCGTTTTTTTAACCCTTAAAAAACATTATTTCGTTCTTTCTTATTTTAAATTTTCTATTCATTTTGTTCGTTTTTTCACTGAACGATCGTTAAGTAAAACCGTTTATTCCGTAAAGTTGTTTGTTCAATAAATCGGTCTTTCAGTTAAAATTTTTTTTTTTTGGAAAAAACAATAGTTGAAAAACTTTTTTTTCGGAAAAAAATCGTTAATGAACGTTTTTGGTATGTTTTTTTCGTTCGTTTTTGAAAAACGATACTTTTTTAATTTCTCTAAACGATCCAGATTGTTCTTCCACTGTTTTATTTTCTGTATGACATTGACACCATCATTTAAAAGTCTAAAAAAAACTCCTAATTTGACTTATTTTTGGAGAATTTTGTGAGAGATTTTTGAATTTACGATAAAATATAAGGCATCAATTGTCGATAGCACGTTTTTGAGTCTTTTTAACGGATTTTAGTATTAAGAAACTTATTATAGTTCTCTTTTATTAAAGTTACCCCTGTTCTTTACCTTCAGTACCATATTGCACGGTTAATGGTTATAACATATGTTTTATCAGCAATTATAACTGTACAGTGTGCAGCAGGTCTACACTGAGCATCTCATGTACGGTTAACGATGTACTGTGTCACCTGTAGTCTTATAGTCTTAAATAAGGCTGACCATGGAAGGGAAAGCTTGGGGTCAGCCTATATCAATCTATCTTTTCATCTATCTATCTATCTATCTTTCTATCTGAATATATATATATATATTTCTACCCATTTATCTATGCTAGTATAGACTATCTATATAAATCAGTCACATTATGTAGATATCTATCTACACTGAAAGTAAATAAAATAAAAGACGTCAAAGTCGAATTTTTAAAATACTCTATAGTCTATGTATGCAAGATTCCATGACATTTTTTGATTCAGAGGCAGAATTTAATGTATTTGAGCCGCGGCTTAATGGGACAGACCTGCTATGTAAGGTAGTTGAACTGAGTATGTACTATGCAGTGTTGTAGACAAATTCTTTTGGATTCATTTGAGACATATAAAACTTTTTAAAGATCTGTAAATCCTGAGTTTGAGCGCAAAGTCGACGTTCAATCGTACTTTTGGGTGGATTCGTTCTCAGAATTGTTTTTTTTTTTAATTATTAAAAAACAAAGGCAAAAAATGTAAATAAAATTCTACAGTAAACTGATTAGTTGTTTAAGAGAAAATAAAATTAATAGAAAATAAGTAATCTTATTCAATTATTAGTATCTATGATCTCTGATTATTCACGAATACTTTCTGCCGATTTTCTGGAATTTTTATTGAAAAGACGACATTTAAAGAATTTTTAGAAATCTGCGAATAAGTTCATAGAAAATTGATTTATTGAAAATTGATTTTGAGAAATATGTTTCTAAACATCTAATCAGTTTACTGTATAATTTTTACTTTATTTTTCGTCATCGTTATTTAATAATTAAAAAAAACGTACCCACTCAAATTCACGATTTTGACGTCGACTTTGCACTCAAACTCAGTAAATATAATTCGTGGAAACGTTTTATATGTCTCAAATGAATCCTAAAGAATTTGTCCACTACACTGCATTGCATACTCTGTTTAACTACCTTAAATGGCCGGTCTGTCCCTTTATATTTAAGCTGCGGCTCAAATTAATTAAAATTGTATTCAATTTTTTAAGATTTAAGCCGGCGCTCAATTGAAACCGGTTTTTGGGGGATTTGAGACGCGGCTTAAATTCATCAAATTCGGACACTGCATTATACTTTCATAAAAAAATGTAGAGATACGAGCTCCAGGGTTGCGCACAATGTAAAGGAGACTGTAATGACGACATCTAACTTTTTAAATATAACAATATGAAGGTTGAATTGAAACTATTCTACTCAAATAGTGTTTTAAAATGTTTATTAAATAATCTTTCACAGATAGAGAAAGTTGTGTACAGCTGAGGAATTTAATAAATTTTAGAAAATTCCTTACTGTCGTCTTATTGCATGATCCAAACCTGTACGAAGTTTTACCCGTCTACAGTGATAACCAGAAAACTCTGAAATAGGTTTAGTTGATTTTAAACTCCAGTTTCGACTTTAAACAGGCCAATGAAAATGAGGCACAGCTAATGTGCAGTGTAAACAGACACATATAACTAAGCAGGTGATTTAATATCTTACTAGTAAAGGTATTTGCTTTGAAACAACATCAAATACACCTCAGTATTGCTTTAATGTCGTCTTCCTATTCTACATCCCGGAAAAAAATTCCCCTTTCCTGGATTTGTTTACAGAAATTTGGTGCAAGCAAAATGTTTTTTGAGTCTTTTTTTTAAAGAAAAGTTATTGTTTCGGGGTTAGTTGAAATTATTTTTTTAGGTCCAGGGTGTGCCATGGATAAACATGAGAAGAAAGTGACGATTTCGAAATCGTCTTCATGCTGTTCATCTCGCAGAGACATTACATACACAACTAGGGCCTCCCACGAAATTTTCTTATTTGTTTTTTTTTTTGCGAGCGAACGAAATCCCAAAAATGCGAAATTTTCGCGTAACGATTTTCCCTTTTCGCTGGAAATTCTATAACACAACACTTCTGCAGACTTCTATCATTTTTATGAAATAAATTTTAGTAAACATCATAATATTTTGAATTTTGAAATAACTGATGCATCTAAACAAAGACGATCTCGTATTTGTCAATCAATTTAAAGTTTATTGGGGGATTGTAAATGATATTCAAAACTAATATAAATTAAAATTCGGTGATGGTGATGGACCAAACCTCTGATATAGAGTAAAACAAGTAAATGTTAGTTTCACATTTTTTGAAAATATATTTCGGTCTAGGACTCGTCAGTTCTAACGATATAATAGCAATCAAAATCGATAAAAAGAAATTTAAAAATTATATTATAAACTACACCCTGTTTAATGCATGAGACACACTGTATTAAAATCTCAAACGGACGCATATGGGATGAGATACACAATAAACATATGCAAAATTAAGTCAGTTTCCAACAATGCCTGTGTTACAACAATCACCGAAATCTGTATTTTTAGGCAGAATGATAAACCTTCCTCAGTTTTTCTATACTAGGTGAGTAAAAAAACCGGGAATATCGATGTTTTGGAAAAAAATTTCAAAATTCTTGGTTTATTCGGATTTTGTGCATAAAAATGTTACCACAACAAATTCTAAAAATATGAATTGTTTCGCTGACTTTTTTTCAACGTTCCAAAATTTTTTAAAATCATTTTTGATAAATATCTGAACAAAACAAAAAATTTTGAATTTTTGTCTAAAACATTGATGATCCCGGTTTTTTACTCACCCTGTATTGAATGTACAGTACATAAGTTTAAAAAATCAAAGTTTTTCTTCAAAACTCGAAATTTTTATTAACAGGCTAAAAAATCGATATTTAAATTTTTTCAATTAAAAATTTTTAAGCTTAAAATGATTCTATGCTTACGCATTACTTGCACTTTTCTAATATTTTGGATTTATCTTTGATTACATTAAAAAATAAAAAGAAGCTAATTAACAAAAAAAACACATCTTTAATTGATATATCTTTATAATATATAATAAAAATTGCTTGTTTTTTTACTTATAAAAGGTAAAAAAGCGAAATGAAGAAAATAAAAAATAAAAAATAGAAATTTTAAAATCTAGGCCCTTTAAAATTTTATTTTATCAAATCTAATGATGGATTGCAGTCAGACCATCACATTTTTGCTTTAACCAACAAACTGCAATAACAAATCATTTTCAGGTAAATATCTACCGTTTACCCGCACTTGGTCGATTTTTACCGATTTTAAGTCTCAAAAACAAATTAAAAATATTTCCGTGGCTCTGCTGAGTTCCACAAACAAAATTTGAGACAAATCGGTCAAAGGGTTTCTGATTTATGATCAGACAAACAAACAGACAAACTGATTTATATATGTAAACAGTGGGTCTCATAAAGTTGTGGAATAGGAAGACGAGTGTTGGATTAAATTTATAGTTTGAAGTCAACAATTATCATTAAATACAGTATGACACAGTATGTACATTGTATTTACCAGTTTTTCATAATAAATTAATTTCCAAGCTGGTATAACTTTAAAGAATAATAGAAGTGGTTAAAAAGTGTGAATATTATTCCTTATTTTATATTATAAAATGTACAACACTTGAGTCTTGTTCTTGTTTTTAAGTGACGACTTTTGTCTTTTTTACGAAAGTCTTTTTTTACGGTATTCAATTAAGTGGTATTCCTGTTAAACAGTTAGCATGACAAACTTCAAGTCTCGGGAAATTCCAAAATGTGTTTTTTTTCTTGCACAATCAAAATTGACGAAGAAATTGAGAAATATGTTTAGTTTTAAATTCATTAAATGACACAATTATTGAAATGTTTGAAATTTCACTGATTTTTAAGGTAAAAAGAAGGCTTACTAGATTTTGAAAAGCTTACTTTCAGTGGAAAACACCATAGTGTCCTGCACACGTGGATTTAACGGTTCTGTCAATATTCCAGAAAGATGTAACATTCGATCACAATTTGATCTATTAAGCATCATTTGTTAGCCTTTTTCTTAAGTACTTTTTTGTCTGCATATTCGTCTTGAATGAAAAGTATAGAACAAACAAATCCGTAGGTTTAAAGATTGTTGATTACCAAAATTGATTTCAAAAAATGATTTCAAATAGAATAAACCGAATGCCTCTCACTCTGGTTAGTCCGGGGTGTGCAAGTAAAGCACTTCAAATTTGATATTCATTGGTCGTTTATTTATTATCAAGTTATCAGGGGCGTATTCAGGAATTTTTTTAATGGGGGGGGGTATTTTGTTAAGGGTTGGCGCCCCCAATTCCATAATCTTAACATTAAGCCCAATATAATATTGCTAACTGGACAAAAGCTAACTGGAGAAAGTTAAATCTATGCGTATTACTGATACGACTTTGTGACCTCGTATAGCTTCTCTAGTTTTCATTTACAAGCATTAGAAAAGGACATTTATCTGGTTACAAATAAGGTTCTCTATGGCTATTCAATTAAAGCAGTCAAGATAAAAACATATATAAAATTTCAATCTTTTGTAATAACTATTGCAGAATGCTAGTGCTACACACGGAGATTGGAAGAATTTGGCATTGGTTGAATTTGATAATTTGATCCAGAAGCTTCAGGTTTTTCTTCAAATATTAACATTGAGGCTTCTAGGGGTCGGAACTTATAAACGTAATGACGTTAATCTTTAAGATTTAATCTCAAGATTCACGACACATGAGTTCGGACTTCAGGCCGTTCTATGTCCATATTTCTGTTAAAATACAGAGTTACCCGCAAAGAATGAGCCTGTAAAGACAATCTGAAACTAATGGTGTAATTAGGTCTTTCGTATTGAATTCAGTCTTTTAATCGCTTAGTTAATCATTTAACATTGAAAACACCAGTCTGGAATTGCATGGAGACATTGATTAAGGAAACAGACAGTTTTATTTCCGTACAGTCTCTGAAGTCTCATCCTTTGCGGGTAACCCTGTGACTGAGTAGTAAAGTTTTAACTTCAGGACGTCTTGGATAGGGCTGGGCACGTTCCAACTTTTTCTAGCCGTTTCGTTAACGGTTAGTTCCAACTATTAAAAAAATTTCAGTTAGCAGTTAATTTCAAAGGTTAGAAAGGAACGTTCATTCAGTTAACAGCATTTTCTGTTTTTTTTTTAATTACCGTATAAACAGCGTTAACGGCGAAAATTTTTTTTTTGACGGTTAAAAAATATCATGCAATTTTAATCAGAAAATAACAAAATTTACCGTTTTCAAACCATTTGTTTATACACTACCCATATTGAGTCATTTGAGTTCAAGAAAAATTGAGGTCTAATCGGCTCAGCCATTTTTATTTATATTTGATCCAAAACGAATGAGCCAACAAACCAGCAGACTTTACATATTTATATATAGATTTTGAATGAAACTTAAAAAATGGCAAAATTCTTAACTAAACTTTGCTTGCGTGATTAACAATGCAAACAGGTTAATTTTTTTTTATAATTTCATGAGACAAAAAACCAAACTTATTTGTCTAACTGAATTGGTTTCGAAGGATGCTGGAATACTTGTTACATTTTTTAATGATACAGAATCTCCAATTAAACCAGGTATAAAAGAAATGATATAAAGTTTTTTTTCACAAAAAATAATGTTATTATTTTATTATTACTCTATAAGTGACATTAAAGATGGTTAAGTCCGGTTCATTTCAAGAACCTGGCCGACATCTAACCGGTTATAGCGAGCTGTACAGTACACCAAATGATGTGTCATAAGTTTTTAGGTCAAAAAAGTATTATTTTGGAATTTTGTGCTTTCGTCATGGATTTGATTAATATTAAAATCTGGTTTTTGTTTACAAAAACAGGATTATAGTGGATAATACTAATCCTTAATTACAGCGATCTAAAGAATTAAAAAAAAATCATACTTATAAAGGGAGTGTCTGGCGAGACATGGTAGTTGAGCTTAGAATTTAATTTTTTACTGTAGAATTTTTGTTATATTTGTCGTAATTTCAAAGTTGTTATTGAATAATTTTTAAAAAACATCTGTGATAATTTTAAAGATTGAATTTTCACTTTTGCTAAACAAATATGCATCGTAAAACAACTGATAGGTCTCAAATGAATCCTAAAAATTTCTCCTAAAAAATGCATTCTCAGCTCAACTACCTCTTTAAATGAATAGATTAGTTGAAATGAACAATCAGAAAAAATTGTTTTCAGAAATCCCCCAAATACTGTGATATACAGAATACAGATTGACCGTTGAAGAGTATAATAGTAAAATACACTCTACCTGGATAGGCTGAGCAGGCCTATAGTGTCCCGGCACGCCATGCTACGGTTCCATATGTAATTTTTTTTGACTAACATCTAACGGCCATTTGTAGCATTCAGGGGTCAAGTTTTACAACTTTTAAAGAAATACTCCAATTTTAAACAAAAAACATAACGTTTATGAATATTGTCTATTTTTATCGATTTTGCATTTCCTATTCAAAGGGTCCATAAATATCACTGAATACAGATGTCTCCTGATTGGTCGTGTATACAGTACTTCTACACAATAGAACATGCTGTGGAAAATATCGCATACTATAGGTGATAATCGATCTCTGTAACTCACTTATCTCTGGTAAAGGATTAGCGTACATCATCACTGCACTGCATATAATATACTATAACCTCGTCGCACAATCCTGATAGGGTTACCCGGCGATAATGTGAATATTTTAGTTCACAGTGTTTTCCTGTTTAGATTCGATATTCCCTAACAACTGGATCTCGTGTCACGAAACAGGGGAAATTATCCTCTACCCTATGCTAACCCCTAACAGGTCAAAGGGACCGTAAGCGTAATTTCAAGTGACCCGATCCATTCAAAGATGGCAATATCCAATTTGACTGATCAAGTACGAATTAGATATCAATGATCTTGGTCCTTTTAATTGTTTATTTTAATTTGCGGTTTCTCGACAAAACAGACTCGGACATTTCTTGTTAATAAGAAGCAAAGGAGAAATTCGCAGAAATAAAAACTTTAAAATGCTTTTAGGATCCTATACCAGAGGCAGCCTAAAAGGTACTGTAAACCTAATTTAAAGTGATTCTCAATTTAAAGCACTACATGCAAAGAGAATAGAATATATATTAGAGTGGAATTTAGACAATCCCTCGGTATGAATTTTTTCAGTCCCTTTTAGCCTGAAAGGGAATTCAAAGTGTACAAATCATGTAAATGTTCACAAATTATATGCAGTAGCTAGTACATTAATACAGTATGTTCCCTAGACTATCCATTTCAATTTCAAATTTTTTAAAGCTGTTAAATAAACTTTATAAAATGAATTAGGTGAATAAAAAACATCATTTGATTATAGTTATAACGGAAAATCATCGTTTGTAAAGTGAAAGGCATAGAGTGTATGTGAAATGATCATTGGTCAATTATGAAACCAGCCTATTTCATAATTTGGTTTTCTTTTAATATTAATTTTAGATTTTCTATAAAATGATGTTCCAGGGCCCAAAAGGTTATATAGCGCAAATATGTGAAGTACACCTGCATTATGGAAACAGTACAACAAAATGGCCGTTTTACACTTTTTTCTAGTAAATTCCTCTCTAATATATAATCTATTCTCTTTGACTACATGTCACATGACCAATTTTGCAACTGTATCTCTTTAGCCTATTTGGATTAACAATGAGGAAGATCTTCTCATTTTTCTTTCTTAAAAGCATGTAAAGATCCTTCAAATTTCCTTCTTTGACTATGCTGTAAAAATATGCTTACCACAATTAAGAATATTTTTTTTTATTCAGACAAATATTTAAGGCGTAGACGCTGTCACTTTATGAAATTACATGGCAATGACCTAATTTACGACAGTACAATTGAAACCTTCATGCGATCAAAATTCAAGAGTGTAATTCTGATAAATTCTCCATTGTTTCTTAATCGTCAGCAAGAAATGCATAAATAAAAATTTACAATTAAATCAAAGCAACAAATAACATGGATTTATACTTGATGTGACAGTTAGGGGTCCAATTGTAAACAGAGCATTTCCGTATTGCATAGATCGTCTATTGAAATTACGCTTTCTTACAATTAAAGCACTGTAGTGTATAACCATAACCGCTAAATAATTAGAATGAAGGTCGTCTTTGTCTAATCTTTTTACGAGATTTGTGGAAGTGTGAAAGCTATTGCGAATTTCGTAATTTGCAAACTTTCAAGGTATAATGGAGAATATCTGAAAATATTCGGAGTACCATATTCATAATTGATCAATACAAAATCATAAGCGGCGTTTCTAGTTACAAACTTCATAAAGATTGCCTGCATCCGGGATATAATGCTTTAATAAAAAAATCCTTTAAAAATATGATATTTTAAGGAAAACCTAAAGGATATTGTTTTGTTAAGGAGTTCACTAATTTGGAATTTACTAATGTTTAAAAATAAAGTTTAATTTTGAATATTAAAGAAAAGAAAATATGTTGAATCTAAGAGTATATAAAGAATATTGGCTAAAAATTCTGAAATTTTTTTAAAAGTTCACAGATAAATTCGAACACCAACATATTTTTCAATAATCTAAATCTATACATGTATAAACTTTGCTTATCTGGTTGGGTGTTGGTCTTTTTGTAACCGTGCGATAAGCGTCAAAACGGATGAACCGATAGGGCCCAAACTTTGTTTGGGACCACCCTGTCACATAAACACCCAGGGAAGGTTTATAGAACATCAAAATTAGACAAAAATTTCTGCAAATTAGTTGAATTTTTTTGAAAATGCGTGCAATTCGAAAAAAATAATCCGCCAAAATTTATGATGTTTAAAACGGCCAACTTTTAAAACAACAGTTATAAAATCTAAAATCATTAACAGGAAAGGGGGCGCAAAGCCTAATAAAAGCCTCGAAAAATGAATTTTTATTTTAAAAAATCATGATATTGTAGAAGAGAAGAGAGAAGGATGGATATAGTTTCTAATCTTCAGGACAAATATGGATATTCAAGGTATTGATGAGAGCATTTCATGTTGTTAAACGCTAAATAATTTGACCAGACACAGTTCAAATTAATAATTTAATTTATGGGTCTACACAATTGCTGTGTCTCATACTCATTGGAGTTATAGTTATAATTTGATTCCAGAGTTTTCTGGTTACCATTGTATTTTCCGTTAATTTTCAAAATTTGCTGTTTATTTACGTTACATAATTACTTAGGGCAAGCATACGAAGAAATTGTTTTTTAGTTTTATTCTATTAAGGGGTCAGTTTAATTATTACAATTAATTTAATATATCGCTAATTAACGGATTTTTAAATCAATTTTCAAAATGATCTGTTCGATGTATGATTACATGCAATGATAATGATTAAAATGTATAGTCATAATGACCAAACAACTCGGAGTTAACTTTTGATGTAAAAAATTTTAAAAAATCATTATAAATATTTTAAAATATTCAAATATGTTTAATTTTATTGAAAATGTTCGATTACTTGAAGGAATTTTACGCGAAAATTTAATAAAAAAAATTAAGTTTTGTATTAATATCTTATACAAATAAGTCAACACTACCTTTAATTTTGTGAGCACTCCCTTAAATTAGGTGAACACTCCCTTTAATTATATGAAAATCCAATTAATCTAGAATATTGGATCTGTCCCACTATGAGAAGGAGAATATGTTTCTTGAAGGAACTGGATCTGTTGTGTTTGATCACAAAAACAGGTTTATCGCATCTCTTTTCAACATGCAGGGAGAACCACAAAACAGGATTTTTGTAAAATTATAAATTTTAATTTACAATACAGTTTTTCCATACAAATGCCCTGAAGGAAGAACTTTTTATTTGAATCTTTGAATAAATTATAATTTTGATAATTCACATAATAGTTTCCTGTGACCTGAATATTTCATTGATTTTTTATGTGAAAGATGGATTCCATGTCAGGCATGCGACATCTGTCTTGTGTTTACTTTACAGCTCAGATACAGTACACTGCAGGACAAAAATGCGTACACCTCAGAAATAACTATCTTTACCAAAGACTGCGCTAAGTTTTTGATCTTTACATTATAATTATTTGCTTCTACTAATCTATGACTGTTCAGTGTTCAAATGAGAGAGTTTTGGAGAAAATATGAATATTTGAAACTAAAATTGAATGGATTTAAGTTTAATGTAGTTATCTGAAGATTCAAGGAATAATATTATTTAAAGATAAAAAAATTGACATTAACATTTTTTCAGGATTGCTTTTGCCTGCACATCAGAGAGAACTCATGAGACTGTTCTAAACGATCTCTGCCAATTTATCAATTATAATAAATGCATTTTCAGTGCAAAAGACGAGCAAGGTAAAAGACAAGCAAGGTAAAAGACGAGCAAGGTAAAAGACGAGCAAGGTAAAAGGAACTTAACTTTACTCAATCAATGATCCTCAATCAAAAGAGGGGAATACATAATTACGGTAAATATCGATTGCAAGTTTATAACGACGAAATTTAAAATTGCATGATTTTTCTAATCTTACTTAACATAAAAGGCCCCCGCGACCATAATTTGTAAAGTTTACAAGAGCTGAAAATTTTAGAATGAGATATCCTTAATCCCGATTACTTAATCTGAGTATCCAATGGACACACTTTTGATTTTCTTCTTAAACCGTTTTTTCTTGGATATAGTAGATAAAAATCAAAAACCGGTTTTTTAAATTTAGAGAGTCCCTTCCGTTTCTGTATATTAATCTTAAATAGCGCGCAAAATTTATCGGCTTCATATTCGCGACTCTGATTGGTTGAATTTTATACACTTTTCAGGATACAAGATTATATAGATTAGTCTCGAGATGAAGAAAAAGAGAGGATCAAGCATTAATCTCAATATCAACCATTCTAAAGTTTTCAGCTCAGACTAAATAATCAAGAATAAAATGTGCTAACCCCATGGTTGGACTAAGTCGTCCACTCCAAATATCATGGATTTTATTTAATTATTTCTCAAAGAGCGAAATATGTATACATTTGCAGAAATTCATGAACATTAGGAAATAAACAGTATAAATTCCGTACAGTCGTCTCTGAACTTTCATCCTTTGTGGGTAACCCTTTACATACAACACTCCAATTTATGGATTTTTACATAGGATGTAATAGATATATACACTGAGTTCTCAATCCTCAATGATCAGTCAAAGGTTTAAATGGTATCATTGTAATTCTGAGTTCTGACTAATCTGTGCACGGAGGGTCACATGAAGTTACGATTTAATAAGGATGACATTTAATCCGCAGTGCTATAGAGATTAATTATAAAGTTCAATAATTCAGATTCATTTGTTTTTGGATTATAGAGTCAATAACATTATTCTGTTTAGGTCGGGCTGTGTACCACACAAATGTTGTTCTTTCAATTTGCTCTGAATTTGTTCTTGTGTCCCAGGAAGCATTAGATAATAATCCAGAATTCAGACAAGTACTTCTTCAAACTAATAGGTAAAGGAATTGAGTCTTTGCCACAAACTCTGGTTTTTAAATAGCTATATCTTAACAACCCAATGTTGTAGGCCTTAGTTATTTCAAACTATGACTTCTGTTATATCAAACAATTAAAGTTTGAAATATCTAAGGTTTACATAATTTGGTTGTAGATATATAGGTATTAGAAAATTGGGATTTGTTGCAAAGACTCAATTCCTTTGCTCTGGATTTGTTCTTGTATCCCAGGAAGCATTAGATAATAATCCCAAATCCAGACAAGTACTACTTTAAACTAACAAGAAAATAATAGCTCATACAGTGAGACTCATACCGTAGTGCACTATGAAATAGATAGACGACATTAAACTATTTTATGTATATTTGATATTGAAAGCAAAAAAAAATAACGTACTAATTGAAAATTGACATGGGTGTTTTTTACAAGTGTTTTATAATTTTTTTTAATAATTTTCATAAAATAAAGTGGCATAGTTGATCATTTCAAATGTTCATCTTTTTTCTCCTTTCTCTGTCTGCATGTCTGCAGGCTCTCTTTTTCTTGCTTCCCTTTGCCCGTCCATTTATGGCGCTGCTTATGTTTATGAGTCACTGTCTTTGCGCCATTATATTGCACGATCACCCTTTCAGTGAAAAGATGTCCCCCTATCTGTGTAAATTAATGCACAGTTACTTTGTTTTTATGGTTATTGGAGTATTTGGAATTATAACTTGAGTTTAAAAGTTTTTTTTTTTATTTTAGGAAAGTGATTTCTCTTTTCAATAAGCAAATTAAAAACTTTGCGGCAAACTCCTTGGAAGTTCTAAACCAAGATGGCCACCGGAAGTTGATAATTTCAACACGTGGTTGGGGCAGCCTTACTTTAGAGCAGCAGAATATAATCCTAGCCTCATGTGGGGTTATTACATCAAATGTTGAGACTATTGAGACTGTAGGAGGGGGAGGTATTAGGTGTATGTTAACTGGATTATATTGAATTATCATTTTGAAAATAAGATGTAGAAAAATATTTAATAAATATACTTTTTAAAACCTGTTATCAAGTTATTTTTTCGCATTTAGCTTGGGAACGCAGTTTTGCTTTGAAACAACGTTTTATTTTGTATTTAACCTATTTAACTCAATTTTTAAACCCAGCTTTGAACCATCCCGTGATTCTGTAGTAAATGTCCTACTTCTAAAACTGCTTTTAGACCCGTATCAATCCAGGTTCAACTAAATCAAGAACTCAAGATTCACAAACATACTGTAGCCAATATCAATCCGGATTCAGCTCAGTCTGTACTCTCAGGTATCTGTCTTATACAACTCGATCCAGAATTTAAGGTTCACACAACTACTGTAGCCAATATCAATCCGGATACGGCTCAGTCTGTATCGATGCTCGTTCCCTCTCGTTATGGTTGACAAGGCATAAGAGCTAGTCAGTTTAGTAGTACTTTACTATCAATATCAATCCGGACACGACTTTATCTGTATTGACTCCTAATCTAGTTCTATATTTCAAGAGAGGGAATCTGGACGCTTGTTGTTTGCTAACCAAGAAGAATTACTCCGTAATCAAAGCAGAGTCTATTAAAAAATAAATCGAATTTTGCAAAAAAAAATTATTTTGAAAACAAATTCTAATTTTTTTAATCTATGCTACCCCTAGGGTACCCATTTTTTCCCTTAAAAAAATGTCAGTCAATTTGGTTCAGCCGTTAGGCCAGCTATAGCTGATATGTTTACAAATAATGGAAAAATAATCTGTGATTTACAACACACATACAAATATATACATACTAGGCTTTTAGAGCGCTTAGCGCACATCTTCTATTTCAATTGTAAACATGTTCTCTTTGTATATTATATATTGTAAAACAAAAACAAAACAAAAAACTCGCGGATTTTATAAAATAAATTTCTTGGATTTTCAAAATTTTCAAAAATCGAATTTTGATAGAGGCAAATAATTTAAAATTCGATCATTCCCTGGTGCCACGAGAGGTCCTAAAAAAATTTGGGCCCGATCGGTTCAGCCGTTTTGACATTTATTGGTACAAACAAACACCCAGAATATATGAGAAGTACTCCTCTGGTAGTAAAATGAGTCGGATAAAGAAGGAGGGATTTATTTTAAATGGTTAAGACTTATGCTTTTATCTTTAAACAGTTGGTGGATTTTTAACGAATAATATTCTTTTTTCTCGGAGTTCTTGAATTATTGGTTTTAAGGTCCGCGCCGTTATGGGTCCTCTTCAAGACTGCTTAGTGCTTTGCAACTCTAAACCAGGGTTTGATTGCTGCCTGAGCTGAAAACTTTAGAATAGTGGATATTGAGATTAAGAAGAAAAAACATATGGTGAAATGGTTTAATAAATAACATATGTAGCAAATACCTACTCCATGACAATTTACTCGAGACGTATTTGTCCAGGTCTATCAGTTAACACAATCAAACAGGACCGGTTCTATATGCCACACAGGGACACAAGCATCCAATAATATAGGACTCAAGCTTAGATTTTATACTCAACCAGGACTTAATACATATATTTTGACATATATCCCAGAAAAAAATTTCTTTTCTAGTATTTAATAACATTATTCTTTGTTCTATTTTACTGCAAACACTTTGTAAATTATTTTCTTGTTTTTATTTCAGAGTTTATGTATTTTCAAAAAAAATTAAAACATTATTAAATGTTTTTAGTGCAATCCAAAAATCATTGATCACAAACTGTGCATATCATTCTAATGTGTAATCATTTTGGAAAAGTATACAGTGCCCAAAAGTAGGTCTACGGAAATCAAAGTATAGTGCATGAATGTAATCTCTGTTTGTCTGGGTGTCTGTTTCTTTGTTTGTCCGACCATAAACTTAGTGAAATCATTCAGAAAAACCTTAGGTCACAAAACATTCATGAAAAGACAACATTCATAAACTTATCTTCCTAAATTTTTTTTTAGCTAATCGTCCTAAAACTCAGATTTATAATTGAAAAGCTGGATTTTTTGGTATGGTCATATTCATATCAATGATAAATTAAAATATTATATACATATATCGAAAATTGTTTCTTTTCTGCAGAGCTATTATTAATAAACCAAATATTTTCTTTTCATAATGAAAGATTAGTTTAAGAAAGAAAAAAAAACACCTAGAAGAAAATATTTCAAAACACAATATTCAAAAAAAACATTTTATTCTTAAACATATAATAATAGTTAAAGAGCAAGAATATTTTTACATATGTCCGAGGCGGGACGTGGAGCGATTATAAAAACAAACCTTAAACCTAAATCACACGAAATATACAAATATTACAGTTAACATGGAAAACTTGTCTTAAAAGGGACTGTTCACGTAATTTCAAATGACCTTTCATTTATAGCGAGGCATGTCAGATTCACAACGGTACCCTTTACCTTTGTCCGGACAACGATTAGGTAAATACCAATACTTGTATAGCTGAAGATTGAGTGCCGGGAGACTTGAGGTTACAGTGTACACTGTACTCTCCGCGCTAGTGTACACTCGCGCGGTTTCTTGGCACTTAATTTCCCGTTATATAAATAAGAATATATTCTACGAAATCCTTGATTTAAAGGGTATTGTTGTAAATCGGACATGCCACTTTATGGATGGAAGATCCCTCAAAATTAGGCTTGTACAGTCCCTTTAAAGTTATATATATATACATAGATGAAAGCAGGTTCCAGCAAAACACATATAGTTGGTTTAAAGTCTAGATAAGTCACATTTATTCCATTGAAAGGATATGTAGGATGTTTCACTGTATATTAAACTATCAGATTAAAAACTGCAGTTGCCTTGATTTTTGTAAACAAAAAGTGGCACTAAGTAAAAAATCATTTTTTAGCATTTTTTTCATACAAAAAAAGAACATAAATATTTGGCACCTGTAAACCATTAAATAATGTGAATTTATAAAAAAAACCTAAAGTAGATTATGAAAATTTTGTTCAAATTTACGAACAGAATTTTAAAGAAATAACAGTTTTTGAGATATCTTTTGCATTCTGTTCAAAATGGTTGACAAAATCTTTTCATTATTATGTTTGACATTACAAACAAAAGTTTTGTTATTTTAACAGTGTCTGGATTGGAAAGCACTCAGATACTTTTTGTAATATGCCTGGGTTTCAAGTGATATGAGTTCTTGGTATTTAGATATGCTACTTTAAAGCTACTTTTTAACATTATTGATTAAAAGACGACTGTTGGACTCAAACTATGTAAATATGAAAAACAGCTTTATTGTTCCAAAAGAAGTTCAGAACCGGCAAAAATTACTGATAAAGAAGTTTGGTCTGGTGGAGTTTTGTTTAGGATATGAAGATTTAGATTTTTAACTGATCTGATGATACATACTGTCTTGCACAGGTGTACAACATTTATTACAAGAATTACAACTAAGAAAGCTTAAAATTAAATACAATATTCAGTTCTGATTTTGAAAAAAAATATAATGCACAATTTAAATATTTAGTTTGTAGGTTAAAAAAAAATGTTTGTTATTGTGCTCTAGTTAAAAAACAAATAAAAAATCATGTTTCCAAGTTGAAGAGTTACTTTGAAAGCTTAATAATATAATATTGATTTTAAAATCCCTTTAAAATAAGGTTTTTTTTCAGGTTGTAAATTGTGCCATGTTTTAAAATTTAATTTGGTTGATATGTTTTTCATGATTTTAGTAAAAATAATTAATAAAAGTCTAAAAGTCTAAAAGTCTAAAAAGTCTAAAAACTCATTTTCCATTGGATTGTTTAAATTTTCATTGTCATTTAATTCCCCTCAATTCAAATCATGATTTTGGCAAGATCAAATTAAAAGATCTCCTGACAAGATCTCCTGACAAGATCTCCTGAAGAGATCTCCTGACCAGATCTCCTGACAAGATCTCCTGACAAGATTTCCTGACAAGATCTCCTGACAAGATCTCCTGACAAGATCACCTGAAAAGATCTCTTGACCAGATCTCTTGACCAGATCTCCTGACCAGATCTCCTGACAAGATCTCCTGACAAGATCTCCTGACAAGATCTCCTGACAAGATCTCCTGACAAGATCTCCTGACAAGATCTACTGACAAGATCTCCTGACAAGATCTCCTGACAAGATCTCCTGACAAGATCTCCTGACAAGATCACCTGAAAAGATCTCTCTGACAAGATCTCCTGACAAGATCTCCTGACAAGATCTCCTGACAAGATCTCCTGACAAGATTTTCTAGCAACATTTTAGAATCCTGGTGACAACACAAATTTAACGACCCCCCTCCCCCCTTCCCCTCTGTAAATCGTTATTTTGGAAAATAATCCGGTTTGGATTTAAGTTTGTTTCCGAAACTGATGTGTGTAGGCTGTAGAACTTGATTGCTGATCCCAATGTAGCGTGAGAACACGTATCAAACCTGATCACGTACACAATCAATCAATTTATTAACCAATCAACCAATCAATCAATCAGTAGATAAATGATTAAATCTAGTTAACTTAAAGAGACTATCGACCTAATTTCAAGTGAAATTCAATTTAACAGAAGGGCGTGCCTGATTCACAAGGCTATCCTTTAAGCAAAAATTGTAAAACTGTCTCTTTTTTTCTATCTATAATTTCTAATTTCTCATTGTTATGGTTTTATTCAAGTGATTTGCAATACTTTTTAAACAGAGACAAAGGACCTTAATTTACAGAATTCATCATATTTTTTAGGGTAGACAAATGGTGCAGTTATTAATCGGGTATACCACTTGAAAATACGCCCTCAACTTCTTTAAACTAAAACCAACGTGGGAGACAGAACAATATATTTTACTCTTCTTTTATTTTATAGAAAGGAGTCACATAGTTAGAGAAATGGGAGCGGATTATAGTGGAAAACATAAAACTTTGGATTAAAAAGACGACATCTAAGAAACCTGAAAAGGCAAATTGTTAGAGAGTAAGGATGGGTATTAAATGATAAATTGATTGATCTATTAATTGATTAATTAAAAACTTGATTGATTGATTGATTAATTGATTGACGGATTGATTGATTGATTGAATCCCTCAGAGCTGAGTGTGAGGATTGACAAGAATTCTCACTTGTGAGTCTCATTTAAAGTTTCTCTCCTCCACCTCCGTCAGCGGAACAGTCTCAAATCCTTCTCCTTTACCTCCGATCTGCAATACAGGCGGTAGACAAATTCATGGGGCATCTTATTTTCATGCGGGGTTTAAGTTCTTGAACTGTTGATGTAATTTTTAGTGACATCCATTTCATGTTCTTCTTTATTTATATATTAAAGCGAAACTGAAGAAGATCTTTAAAAAATATATATTTTTTATTTTTCTATCTTATCAAGTTCCGTTTTTTTTTCTTTCAGTTTTGCTCAGACAGAGTCTTCAAGAGTACTGGCGTAAATTTGGCATGTTATCTTAAATGAAGGAAAACTTTGAATTACAATTACAGTCCATTTAAACTTGTTTTAGAATTTCTTCATTTTTTTACCTTCTCCATATCGTCCAGTTCGTCTTTACTTAGATGATAAACTATCCCAGCTCCAATACTGTCTCCCAACACGTTAATTGCAGTCCTGAATCTACAAACACAGCCAGTCACACACATACAACTTTTAACAATCTTATTTGTATCTTTGTAAAGTTTTGAGAAATCAAGACGACATTTATTAAATTCTTTAGATGGTTTCGAAATTCTGGGTTTAACTGTAATTTATTCAAAAAAGATTGTTTTGGTTCCTATAATTACTTAATTTATGTTTATTTTTTGAAAATGTGAACGATCTCTTAAACCTATTCCTGCTGGGGGGGGGGGGCAGGCGAAGGCAATTTGAGCCCCCTCCTCCGTAATTTATTTTACATAACTGAAAAGTATTCGTCTGAGGCCGTTGAAATTTTCTGACGTTTCCTAAATATCCATAGCCCTACCTTTAGGTCTTAAATCGGGCTTTTATGTTACTGACTAGTTTTTCCTGTAACAAACTAAATCTTTGTTTTGACCCTCTTTAAGTTGTCAGATTTTGATCATTTTTAATTTTTTGGAAGGATAGGAATTGCACAAGTTTTGCAAAGAAATTTGGCAATTATTTGCATACAACCAATCATAAGAAATTTGCACATTTTTAATTTTTCTTAATTACGCTTCAGGTTATTTAAAAATTTGCATTTTTTTTGCATATTTGAAATGGCATGGCCAAGGAAGTCAAAGGCTTTTCAAAAATGTATATTTATCATTTTTTGGACATTTTTTTGCAAACATTTTCACTATTTAACTGGATTTTTCAATGAGCTTTCCAATTATGTATTAATTGTCATATTGGGACATCAAAAATGGGATTTGGTTTTAAAGTACCCCAGCAGGGATAGGGTTAAAGAAAATATTTTAAGAAAAAGGCCAATACATAAAGACGACTGCTAGACTCATGATATGATTCTAAATCCAATGAACATAAAGCACAGCAAATTATGCAATGCACGCAGATCTATTTAACTTAATAAGTTAAGTTTTAAGGTAATTGTAAATCTAACATGCACCATAAAATATACATAAGATTGATTAAGTGTCACTTTCCTTTTCCCACAATTTTATGGGTGCCACTGTATCTAATATTATAACGGATAGTTTTATGTGGTTTATATCTGATAAAACGATATTGAAACTGGCGAATCTATTGATTTGGGATAAAAATGGTTGAGGAAAGAAAAAAACAAATTTTTCAATAAATGTAATTTTCCCTAATGTATAAAAATAGAAAAATTGATAATATTATTTAACACGTCAAATTTGGTTAAATATAGCTAAATAATAGATATTTAGTATTTACTCTATAAACAGGAATTACAGCTTTTATTAATAAAGATAATTAATACAAATATTCTTATTAAGATCTATTGTACAAATAAATACCAACATGAAAAACTTCTGTTCAAACATATTTTGATTTTTAATCTTCATGAAATGTGTTATTTTTTGGTTAAAATTTTAGTAAATACATATTTCTATAGTTTTGGTTGGTTAGGCATGAAATTAAATGAAATTGATATTATTTAACATTTCTTTTAGATTATTTTCAGCATTGGCATCTTTATCATATCCATCCAGCCTAACTGTTGCCTGTCTGTCCAGCCCTAACCCTTAACTCTCCCTCCAGCCCTAACCGTTACCTATTCGTCCAGTCCTAACTGTTAACTGTCCGTCCAGTCTAACCGTTAACTGTCTGTCCAGCCCTAACCATTAACTATCTGTCCAGCCCTAACTCTTACCTGTTCGTCCAGCCCTAACCGTTACCTGTCCGTCCAGCCTAACCGTTAACTGTCCGTCCAGCCCTAACCCTTACCTGTTCATCCAGCCCTAATCGTTAACTGTCTGTCCAGCCCTTACGTTCATTACCTGTCCGTCCAGCCTAACTGTTACCTGTTTGTCCAGCCCTAACCGTTAACTGTACGTCCAGCCCTAATCATTACCTGTCCGTCCAGCCCTAACCATTACCTGTCTAGTAGCCAGTCGACCGCTAAGATGATGGTAACATCTTCTGGTGGTAATCCCACAGTCTCAAGAACCATTACCATGGTAACAAGACCAGCCTGAAATAGAGAAGAGTACAGGGTCACCAAAAAAGAATAAAAATCAAATACTAGCAGCTGAAGCTCTTATTGAATATTAGCAGCTGTAATACTATCAGCTGTAGCTTTTTTTGAAATATCAGCTGCTTTGCTTACCTGCTAAATACCGGCTGCTCCAATACTAGCTGCTGTAGCTGTCATTGAAATATAAGCTGCTCCAATACTACCAGCTGTGGCTGTTATTAGTTGCTGTGCCTACCTGTGGAATATCCACTGCTCCAATACTGGCTGCTGCAGCTTTTATTGAATATAAGTTGCTCCAATATTAGCAGGTGTAGCTGTTATTCAATCATAGCGGCTCCAATACAAGTTGTTGAAGCTTTTGTGAAATATGAGCTGCTCCAATACTAGCAGCTGTAGCTGTTATTGAATAAAAGCTGCTCCAATACTATCTGCTGCAGCTGATATCAGCTCCTGTGCCTACCTGTGGAATACCCACTCCTTCAAAACTAGCTGCTGTGGTTGATATTGAAATATCAACTATTCAATACTAGCATCGGTGGCTCCTATCTATGTTGTAGCTCTTGTTGATGTCACAGCTGCTCCAATACTAGCAGCTGTAGATTTTATAAGTTTCTATGCTTACCAGCCCTATCCCAGCTGCTCCAATACTATCTGATGAAAGCTGTTATTGAAAACTCAGCTGGTACATTACTATTAGCTGTAGCTGCTATCAGCTGCTGTGGCTACCTTTGGAATACCGCTGCTACAAAAGTGTCAGCTGAAGCAATTATTAGCTGTTGTAGCTATTATCGAAATATCAGCTGCTGTTCCTACCTGTGGAATACCCGCTGCTCCAATGCTAGCTGCTGTTGCTGTTATTGAAATTGCCAAAATCTGTCCCATCGATAGATCCATTCCGTTAACCTAAACACGTGTTTATATTTTCCCTATAACGGTTGGGGGGGGGGGGGGTGTTTTTAACCCCCACCCAGTAGTTTATTCTGAATAACTTAAAAATGGCTTACATTAGAACGCTAAAATTTCTTTACTTTTTCAACATTATAGTTGTGAACAAATGTTGATAAAAATAATGTTGTTTTATGCATAGGGTAGGGTGGAGAACGGTAAAAAGGCGGGTTGGTGTTTAAAAAAATTAGAAATGGTTAATAACTTTTTTATTAATTAGGCTACAGGGCTAAGACTTCTTTATTTGAAAAGGCCTTGAAAAATGGATATGAAAAATATTTGTTAAA
Source organism: Eurytemora carolleeae (assembly GCF_000591075.1). Lineage (NCBI taxonomy): Eukaryota > Metazoa > Arthropoda > Copepoda > Calanoida > Temoridae > Eurytemora > Eurytemora carolleeae. The sequence goes on along the minus strand of NW_019396267.1, from coordinate 233,084 downwards.
AGAAAAAATAATTATTTTGGAAAATTTTTTCATTTACATTTATTTTATAATGTATTTTTCCAGTTTGATAAATCAAACATTAAGGGAAGCAAAACTTACAAAAATTCAATTTACAAAAATAAAGAAAATTCTACCTGCGCAATAAAGATGGCGGCCACTGCTTCATAGAGCGCAGTTCCATCCATGTTGATTGTTGCTCCAATAGGAAGGACAAACCTGAGAAATGAATTAATGGATTGAGTTGCAGACCTAGTTGAACTACTTATCTCTTGTCTATTAAATCCCATCTCTGTATGGATAAAATAATTCAAAAAATAAATATGTCTACAACACTAGGTTGCACACATAAAGGAATTTTTAAAATTTTTCTGTTCCTTTGTTATAGAATATATAGGTGGGCACAAAGCTTTTCTGGATATCAATAAGGACTATTTTAGCATTAGATTAGATTTCAATTTGTTTTTGCATAATGCCAACATTTCTAGACATATCTGGACAAAAAATGCAAATTGGCGGTTTTGAGTATTACAACTTATAATGAGGTATATAGAACTAAAGAAAAGGATCAATAAATTAGAATTATTCCTAGCTAACTGGAATTAGTTTTTAAACAAATTTTTTTTGTGGCGATTGTCTGACTCACCTGCACACCCTGGGATCCACATGGTTCTTCTCCTCAAGAAGCCTAATATTCGGAGATATCAACGACAAGGAAAATACAACAACAACAACAGTAACAGCAATAATAGGAAAAGCTAGAACAAAAATAACAAAAATCATAATAAAAACTATAACAGAAATAATAACAACAAAATCCATAAAAAGAAAAACAGCAACCATGAAAAAAAAGCATCAATATAAAATCCACGTCAGAAATGATAACAACATGCAACAACAGTAACATCAATAATAATACAAACTTCAACAGAAATAATAACAACAACAACAACAACAGTAACAGCAATAAAAATACAAGCTACAACAGAAATAATATCAACAAAAAAAGTAAAAACAATATTAAAACTACAATATTAAAACTAAATAATTATAAAAACAACAATCAAAATAACAAGAAAACAATGAAATCTATTTTTCTAAACCTTTTATTATTGCAATTTACAACCTCATGTCGTAACTATAAATTATTCAAAATATCGAAGATTGTTACAATTGTTCAACTCCTTAAGATAAAATAATGATTAGAAAAATAAAAGATAAAAAGAAAAAAAGTTATAAAAAAAATATTGTTTATTTTATCGGTTGATATCTGCCTGATCGTGACGGGAAGAGTTGCACTGCTGGATCCGGTTCCGAAAGCGGTGGTGAAAGCATTGGTCATGTTTGCGATAAATCTAGGAAAAAAAGTAAAAGGAACTGTAAAGATAATTTGAAAATACTCTTCTACTTAACATTGAACCTCCCTCTAAGTGATAATATCCCTGCAATGTAAATTCGCAAATCATTTGAAAACAATCAATTTTTATCCTAAAAATAAGGAAAGCTCATTCATCCTTGATAGGATAAGGTTCAAAGGTTTTCAATAAAAGTTATACTTTATGAATAGAGGGATATTGATTACAGTCCCATTAAATGGCTGAATTATAGACCTATATTTTTAAAAATCTATATTTTTAAATGATTTTTTTTAGCTAAAAAGATTAACTAGAAAAGATTAACTTAAAAAACGTTGTAATGTTATGAACTACAGTAGTCTTTACGTTAATTATAATATTACTTTAAAAAATGTTTTTAAATGTATATGATTTAAAAATAAACCTGAAAGGCATGCTTTTTGTGCAGACAGATAGGATAATAGGCAGGACAATAAATCCATGGATAAATAGTCCTAAATATGAAATATGAATAAAAAGATTATTAATAATGATGCTTTTATGATCATTTAGTGATACAACCATAGAAATGATAATAATAATAATAATAATAGTAATAATAAAAATAATAATTTTTTATATTACCTACTAGAACCGTAGTGAAGTACCAACCCAGTTGATTCAAAACAGTCCCAAAATCGTTAGTTCCAAGAACCTAATTAAAAAAATATCTTTGAGAACCATTTTTTTTATGTATTTTATTTTTCAATGAATAGTCATTCCAAAACAAAAGAGGAAATTGGTGGCATTAATTTATAAAAATTTCTTACACATCTTGATTAATAAAAATCATTTGTAATTTTTTATTATGGATCTTGGGGGGATTAGAGTGAAGGGGCACAAAAAACATTGAATAACTTTAAAATTGTAGCTTTTCTTGTAAAACCTTTAAAACTATTAAAGGAATTGAGTTCAGTGTCGTAAATAAGGAGGTTATTGGGGTTATTTACCCAAATTAAACCTTAAAACTGCATCTGGTGATTCTTAATCGCTTCAAATCAAAAGTAGATCAACTAGAGACATCAAGTTTAAAAATTTCGACCTGAGATAATATTACCTGTCCTCCAATAAGAAAGAAGACTCCTATTGGTGCCAAGTTGATCACCCATGTTGTTATTGTCATCATCGCATCACTAAACAAAAATTAAAGTAAATTTTTTTGTGTGTGTGTGATATTTTACATTGTTTAATCTACTAAATCTACTGTTAATACTGATACGATTTGTTGACCTCGTAGTTCCTATAGTTTGGATTCTAAGCATAAGTATGAGAAAGCAAATATATCCGGTTACATATATAATAAATGCAATACAGTTTTCTTCTTCTCAAAAGCTCTTCTATAAAATTGATTGATGATAAATTGAAAACACATCAAGTTCACTCATACGTGCAATTTAGTTTTTACACAACATTTCACATTTTGTACTTAGAAAAAATGTTTTTGTTACCTAAGACAAGAGAAGAAAGCTAGCAATGGTTTCCCCTTCTCCCCCATCTTAGCCAGGGCAATCCCAATTATAACTGCGAAGAAAACCAGTCCCAGGATATTTGTGCCAGCAGTCCATTCCCCTGAAATATTTATATGTTTAAAGGGACTATACAGTAGTCCATTCTCCTGAAATATTTATATGTTTAAAGGGACTATACAGCAGTCCATTCTCCTGAAATATTTATATGTTTAAAGGGACTATACAGCAGTACATTCTCCTGAAATATTTATATGTTTAAAGGGACTATACAGCAGTCCATTCTCCTGAAATATTTATATGTTTAAAGGGACTATACAGCAGTCCAGTCTCCTGAAATATTTATATGTTTAAAGGGACTATACAGTAGTCCATTCTCCTGAAATATTTATATGTTTAAAGGGACTATACAGTAGTCCATTCTCCTGAAATATTTATATGTTTAAAGGGACTATACAGCAGTCCATTCCCCTGAAATATTTATATGTTTAAAGAGACTATAAAGCAGTACATTCTCCTGAAATATTTATATGTTTAAAGAGACTATACAGCAGTACATTCTCCTGAAATATTTATATGTTTAAAGGGACTATACAGCAGTACATTCTCCTGAAATATTTATATGTTTAAAGGGACTATAAAGCAGTCCATTCTCCTGAAATATTAAATCTTGAAAAGTGTTTGATTTGTATTTTGAATCTAAAAGTATAGTTTTCCTAATTCATGGTTTTATGGGTCGCATTGTATTTGTAACTAGATCTGGGCGTTGTTCCTGGGGTACACTCATTCTTTCATAATAACGAACTGAACTGAACGATCCCATCCTTCTGAAAAAAAGGAACAAACGCATAGAATGTGTTCTTAAAAATATTGGAACAATTAGTAAAATAATGGAACGGAACGGAACTGAAATTGCTTGAAAAGAATATTAAAAATCAGGAATGCGTTCTTATTATCAGGAACGCGTTGTAATTTGGGAACGCATTTTTAATCTGGAATATGTTCTAAATCATCTAGATATAATCAAAACATTTTTTTTATTCGATCACCTGACCCACCCTTTAAACCCTAAATATTGATATTATGAAAATTAAGTATTTTTTTAATCTACAAATTGTACACCCCCCCCCTTTTCAAGGATCAGAAGATGGAAATGTACGGAACGGTGTTGGAACTGTTCTTTGACAAAGAACACCAAGAATGGAACAGAACGGGATGGACCATTCTTCGACTAAACACACCAAGAACGGAACGGAACAGAACGAGAACGGAATAATTGGAAAAAAGGAACCAGAAAGGAACGATCTAGCTGATGGCTATTGTTTTAGAATGGATCAGAACGATTGAAAAAGTCAGAACGTGCCCAGCCCTAATTGTAGCAAAATAAAACTATTGGAAAAGTATTTAATGTGATAAAAGATATACTTTTCCTGCAGACTAAACAAGAGTTGACAGTAACTAATGGAGTTAGATTAATTAGTTGAAATGTAAACAGTGGAAACATTCCGCATTTATTCTACTCTTTACATTCCACTCATTTAACAGCCAAACCCCTTGCTTGGGGGAACAATAGAGAATAATCGATGACTATAGGTTGTAATATCTGAATGATTTATTTGAAATTAAACTGATTTTTTACGATCCGAGTCGTATGTTGCAACTTTCTCAATTTATATGGACGCTACGTTCTTCAGTATAATTCTTCTTAACAATTTTCTCCTTGTAGACACAACAGATAGAGGAAAGATTAGTAGCGATCAAAAGCGCTTATTTTTCGCCGTAAACCTATACCCCCTTTCATTTTTCGCAAACACTTCCTTTAAGTTTCTTTAGATTCTAAAGTTGAGATTTTGCCCTTAATTAAAAGTTTTATTTCAAGTACAACTACAATTAATTACGAAAAATGAACTGGCTAAAGAGCTACCACCTCCTTTCACCAAACAGGATGCTATTTTAAATAATTATCCAATAAAACTTTTAACTTAGTAATTTTGGTTTTTTTCTATCTTAAAAACCTTTCAAAGGAATAAGGATAGATGGAACGATGGAACATGATTACCTTTCATTTTCCAGGTTTGAGTATCATTAGGGTTCCTTATCTGTCCAGAGTCATTATACGCGAAGTTTCCAGGATAAATTAAAGCTGTCCTGGAAATAGTTAATATTAAATTTTGAGAACAGACCCTTGGCAATAAATATATATAAATATATAAATATATATATAAATATATATATATATATAAATGCCTCGTTCTGAATGTTTTAGCTTCTTCTATATTTTCAAAATGATACCATATCTCTTTTTAGCAGTTAAATATTTATTCTATTCACTGCAGAAATAGAAAATAGGGAGTAAAAGTCAAAGTTTACAATATCAAAGTTTTGCACAATCAGGTTGCAAATGAAATAAATAGAGTTTATGGCCTAGTTTCCTTATGAATAAGAACAAACTTAGCGAGTCAGTAAGTCAGTAAATGTGTAATTATGGCAGTAAAAAGATGAGTATATAAAAAATGGGTAATTAAGGCCGGCAAGTGAGTCAGTGACTAAGTTTGCAAGTGAAAAAAAATAACTTATAATAATAATTAGTCCTATTACAATACATACGGAAAGTATCCTAGAACAATAAAAGTTTTTTTTTACGAAAAGATTTTTAAGGATTGGGATCATTATTCTATTTTATAAAACATCGGGAGGACAACAAAACATTTTGTTAAAAATATCGAACAACTGATAGCGAAAATTTTGAACGAACTTTTAAAATTTGAAAAATTATAGTTTCAAAACACTTTCGGTAAGTTTGATTTTATGATGTAATGTTTGCGCACGGCCCATCCCAAACTAAGTTTTTGGACCAACAAAAAAATGGGGTTTAGTGGAGATTGACGGTAATATTTGATTCAATCTGTGTGTTATAGTTTATTTGTTAATTGACAAACTCATGAAGTAACTCTTCGTTTTAAACTAAAAAACGAATTTTTCCTAATTTAAAAAAACTGTTGACGTTCCTCAGAAATTGATCAACGAATATTAAGTTTGGAGTTCTTTTTGTTCATCAAAGAATTTTTCATTTAAATCTGCCCTGGCTTATCTCTAGGGGTACCTGTACTGCTGTACAGTAGCTTGGATCAGGTTTGGAGGAACCATATTTCGTATCAGATCCATCAGAGTGTCAGGTGTTGTTACATTTCTAGATTCTTGAACTATATCCCCCTGAAATTTATTATTTTTAATTCTAATTTTATTGTTTGTCCTTTTAAGAAATTTTTAAGATAAAATATTATCCTGCTACTCTAGGATGTATAGTTACTACTCTACCTTATCCTGCTTCTCTAGGATGTATAGTTACTACTCTACCTTATCCTGCTACTCCAGGGTGTATAGTTACTACTCTATCTTATCCTGCTACTCTAGGATATATAGTTATACCTTATAAAAATACTCCAGGATGTATAGGTACTACTCTATCTTATGATGTCCTGCTACCCCAGAATGTATAGTTACTACTCTATCTTATCCTGTCCTGCTACACCAGGATGTATAGTTACTACTCTATCTTATGATGTCCTGCTACCCCAGAATGTATAGTTACTACTCTATCTTATCCTGTCCTGCTACACCAGGATGTATAGTTACTACTCTATCTTATGATGTCCTGCTACCCCAGAATGTATAGTTACTACTCTATCATATCCTGTCCTGCTACACCAGGATGTATAGTTACTACTCTATCTTATGATGTCCTGCTACACCAGGATGTATAGTTACTACTCTATCTTATCCTGTCCTGCTACACCAGGATGTATAGTTACTACTCTATCTTATCCTGTCCTGCTACACCAGGATGTATAGTTACTACTCTATCTTATGATGTCCTGCTACCCCAGAATGTATAGTTACTACTCTATCATATCCTGTCCTGCTACACCAGGATGTATAGTTACTACTCTATCTTATGATGTCCTGCTACACCAGGATGTGTACTGTGTAGTTACTACTCTATCTTATGATGTCCTACTACACCAGGATGTATAGTTACTACTCTACCTTATCATGTCCTGCTACACCAGGATGTATAGTTACTACTCTACCTTATCATGTCCTGCTACACCAGGATGTATAGTTACTACTCTATTTTATCATGTCCTGCTACACCAGGATATATAGTTACTACTCTACCTTATCCTGTCCTGCTACTCCAGGATGAATGGTGACTACTAAGACTATTCCAAGTGCTACTGCAGATACAGTTGTTCCCATGTAGTAAACTATAGCTCTCATTCCAACCTGAAAAAATTTTGTTATTTTTCTTTTCTTTTCGATTATATATGTTGCCTACAGCCGGCCAAACGGCTGGACTGAATGGGTTGACACTTTTTGTGGTATTATTATTATGATTATTATTAGTATTATTATTATTGTTATTAGTATTTTGATTGATTTAATTTTATATCCAACGATCACACGGATAACGCAAAAAAATGCTTAATCTCAGCTTTACGTGGGAGTGAAACATGATTCAGCAATAACCGAACTATAATTCTATTATCTGCACAGATCAAGTAGATATCATAGATAAATATAGATTGCGCATAGGACGACATTTTTCATCTTGAAAGATATAAATGTACAAAGATGTTTTAAAGATGTTCCTATTATATAGATTAACTAGGTCGGTTGTAAACATTGGCTGTTCTTATGTCATTGGTGTACATGAGTTCTGTAGAGAGAAATTTAAGTTTATTTAGTCCTTCTCGTGTTCTTCTTCAGTTCTCGTCAATATGATGTATTGCTCAGTGAAATATTGTTGTTCAAATAGTTATCCTTGAAGTACACTTTGACCCCTAGAAGTATGAGTTCGCGGACTGTACAATTCTTGGTGATTTTGCGTACATATGCTATCTATGTTTACTTATTTATCTATGGAAAACATAGAGGCAGGATTGGTGCGTCCAGGCGTCTGACAAGTTTACGTGCCGCAACGTTTATGTAAAATAGTAAAGTGGGATCAAAGAACGAAAATATTCGTATTCCCATAATTACTGTTAATAATTGTCCACGTCAATGATCTATCTGCTACCTGATCTGTCACGCACCCCTGACACTTTAGTAAGAGTAAACTTAACCTAAAGTCTGACCGCGTCCACCTTGTTGCACCGGCTAGTCCTATTGAGTGTCTGCTTTGTTTACCCAATGTCCGGGCGATACAATACAAACTGGGACCGGAAAAGTTGACCCTGCTCGGAAATTCAAATGTACTACAGCTTCCCGTGCTGTGGTTATCTTTGATTTTTACCTTTCCGGAGAGTGTCATGTCTAGGCTTCCAACAGCTGTAATTAGACTTGGAACAATAAGAGGTAGAATCAACGCTTTGAGCATGCGCAGAAACAATTCTCCGATGTACGCAACGTACATAACCTCCCTAAACAAAAAAGCATTTTAATCAAATATCTTGTTTAACTAACAAATTTAAGAATATCCACAAAATTAAATAGATTTATGCTCATAGGAGTTTAGAAGGTCAGATTCACAAAAGTGCCCTTTAGATGTTTGTCTTATAGCCTAGACAGAGATATTTTTATTATTCTAGCTGTATAACTTGAATGTCCAGTTTATATACTCAGTGGGAATTATGTGTTCCAAACTTTACAAATTCAATTTATTTTCAACCCAAAAAAATAAGAAAATCTGCGTTGCCCTTTATTAGACAGAGTTATAAATAACATAAGTCTCTAAAACCGTAGGCTATATTAAAATTATGTATACAGAGTTGAAAACTTTAGAATGAGATATCCTTAATCCCAATTACTTAATCTGAGTATCCAATGGACACAGTTTTGATTTTCTTCTTTAACCGTTCTTTCATGGATGTAGTAGAGAAAAATAAAAAACAGGTATATAACCGTAATTGGCGCGCAAAATTTCAAATTTATCGGCTTCATATACGCGACTCTAATTGGTTGAATTTTATACACTTTTCAGGATACTAGTACAAGATTAGGTTAGTCTCGATATTAAGAAAAAGAAAGGATTAAGCATTAATCGTAATATCCCCCATTCTAAAGTTTTCAGCTCAGTCCCTTTTAAAACTTTATTAACCATGTTTCGCCACACAATTGGACAAAGTTCTGGGCAAAAGGTTAAATGTATAATATACACTTAATTCCTTCTCTACATTTATGTTTTGCTTTATACAATTACATTTATCAAAGACACCATTAACAAAATAATATTAATGGATTCCAGAGAAAAGAAAAATCAAGGGAAACATTATAGAAAACAAACAAAACAGACTTAACAACTTCTCCTCTTTTACAAAAACTGAAAAAATAAGATTTTTTATTTCAAAACCAAATTTATTTTCAAAAATCCATTTTTTTCTTTTAAAATTCGATGTTTTTATATTTCACGGGCAATGTCGGGCACTTTAGCTAGCATGGAATAAAGCTGGGATAAGTAGCAGCTAACTATAACTAACAACCTTTTAAAGCTGGTAGCAGCCTTCTATAACTAACAACCTTTATAAGCTGGTAGCAGCTAACTATAGCTAACAACCTTTTTAAGCTGTATAAACAATAATACTTCTCAAAATTTTGTTTCATATTTAATCTTTATTTATCATAATTGGACCCTTTTAAAAAACATTAATGATTCTTAGAACTTTATATTCAATATTTTACTTAACAATATCAAGTGGTCATTATTCTTTAATGTCTAAACGAATTGAGTCTTTGCCACAAACTCTAATCCTTATATTTTTTTGCAACCCAATGTTGTATACCTTAGATATTTCAAACTATGAATTCTGTAAGATCATACAGTTTAAGTTTGAAATATCATACAGTTTAAGTTTGAAATATCATAAAGTTTAAGTTTGAAATATCATATAGTTCAAGTTGAAATGATATTTAGTTTAAGTTTGAAATGGCATTTAGTTTAAGTTGAAATATCGTATAGTTTAAGTTTGAAATATCATATAGTTTAAGTTGAAATAATATTTAGTTTAAGTTGAAATATCATTTAGTTTAAGTTTGAAATATCATTTAGTTTAAGTTTGAAATATCATTTAGTTTAAGTTTGAAATATTTAGTTTAAGTTGAAATATCGTATAGTTTAAGTTTGAAATATCATATAGTTTAAGTTGAAATAATATTTAGTTTAAGTTGAAATATCATTTAGTTTAAGTTGAAATATCATTTAGTTTAAGTTTGAAATATCATTTAGTTTAAGTTTGAAATATCATTTAGTTTAAGTTTGAAATACCATTTAGTTTAAGTTGAAATATCGTATAGTTTAAGTTGAAATATCATGCAGTTTAAGTTTGAAATATCATTTAGTTTAAGTTGAAATATCATTTTGTTTAAGTTTGAAATATCATTTAGTTTAAGTTTGAAATATCATTTAGTTTAAGTTTGAAATATCATTTAGTTTAAGTTTTAAATATCATATAGTTTAAGTTTGAAATATCATTTAGTTTAAGTTGAAATAACATTCCTTTGGAAAATTTCTAACAAACTTCCATGCTAGCTATCAACAGCTATGTTTTTTATATCCTTTTGCTACAAGTATAATTCGATCACAAGTTCATGATAACAGTTTGCTCCTTCAGACACAACAATCCGTGACTTTCGATTACAATTAGTCCAATAAAACATGCAATTTTCACTTTTTGTTGACGCCTTAAGATAAATTAAAACCCTAAACGATATTTTACAATTTGTTTACCTACTTTGATACCCCAGTATACCTCCAGCCCCCCTCAGGTTNTGAACTATGGTCAAGGGTCTAATGAGTATAACTTTATAACGCATTTGAACCCTTTGAATTAAATGTACTTTTATCGTTTTTGTTAATTTATACTTTTTTTTGTTGGGAAATACAATTTTAATTAATAAAATATAAAATATACACAAACTGGGTGTACTTTGTCAAATGTTAGTTTTACGTTCTGATCAGCTTAATTATATCTTGGGATAATCTTTCTCTAAAGTTTTCCAATATATTTTGTATTATTAAATAGAAACTTTAGGATGAGATAGATTGCAGAAATTATAAAACTAATGTAATATAAACTATGTGGTTTGAGTACATTTAGGGACCCTTGATATATTAAACAGAGTACACAGTTCACATACAACGAGGTACATTTATTGAGTTACATTCAGTACATTTATTCAAGTACATTAAGTGAAGTACATTAAGGGAAGTATTCTCAGTAAGGTACAAGTTGCACGCATTAAATTGATTTTAAGTACATTCAGTAAAGTACACACAATGAAATAATTTTATTAAAGTGCACTTTGTGAAGTACACACATTGGAGTGGTATTATTAAAGATCATTTAGTGAAGTACACACAGTGAAATGATATTGTTAAAGTACTTTTAGTGAAGTACACACAGTGAAAATCTGCAATTTCACAAAAAAATTGATTCTGATAAATATTCACCTACATTATTCAGGTGGGCCTGCCATACCAAAATATCATAGGTTTAATTTTTTTAGCATAAAGTTTGTTTATCAAAATGTGAAAATTTATATGAATGTTTTAGGAAAAGAGAAAATCTGCGAAAATACACAAAATTTGCCTTGGACATACTTTTTGCATTTTCCTAAATACTAATCCTAAATCATCAGATATTTTATGTTAAGATTCAAAAGACATTATGTTCCGTACACTTTTACAAACCTAAAGCCTGGTAAGCTAGGCTAAGTGTGAATACTTTAAAGTTATTTTTTCTAAAAAGCCCCCTTAACCCAATCAAATCTGTGTCTCTTAGATTTATTACTGTAAAGGGGAATCAGAGGGGGAATTTCGATCAAAATCAAGAATGTACAATGTACACTCTACACTCTACACTCTACACTCTACACTCTACACTCTACATTCTACACTGTACACTGTACACTGTACACTGTACACTGTACACTGTACACTGTACACTGTACACTCTACACTCTACACTCTACACTCTACACTCTACACTCTACACTCTACACTCTACACTCTACACTGTACACTGTACACTGTACACTGTACACTGTACACTCTACACTCTACACTCTACACTCTACACTCTATACTCTACACTGTACAATGTACACTGTACACTGTACACTCTACACTCTACACTCTACACTCTACACTCTATACTCTACACTCTACACTCTGCACTCTACACTCTTCACTCTACACTCTACACTCTACACTCTGCACTCTACATTCGAAACTCGAAACTCGAAACTCGAAACTTGAAACTCGTAACTCGAAACTCGAAAATCGAAAATCGAAACTTGAAACTCGTAACTCGAAACTCGAAAATCGAAAATCGAAACTCTACACTCTACACTCTATACTCTACACTCTACACTCTACACTCTACACTCAGGATTGCAAAGTACATTTGATGAGATGAAAAAAAAACGCTCAAGGATTTAAATGAAATATTTCTCCTTAAGGGGAGTGTCTGGCTAGACATGGTAGTTGAGCTGAGAATCCAGTTTTATAGAGAATTTTGTTTGGATTCATTTGATACATATCAGACGTTTTTACGGTGCATATTTGTTCAACAAAAGCGCAAATTCAATCTTTAAAATCCTAATAGATTGTCCACTTTGGTCAGATAACGACAACAAAAAATGAAACAAAAATTCTACAGTAAACTAATGAGTTAGCCAGACACTCCCTTTAAACTCCAGGAATTCAGAGAATATTTTAGTGTAAATTAAAGCGAAAGAATTCGCCACGCGTTTCATTAAAAGATACAGGGTGTCCCACGAAACATGACAGTTGGTGAATAGTTTTGAATGTCTTTTTCCACATACTGTATGACTTTTAGCAGTTTTTTTTTTTTTTTTTTAAATGTTGAACTAATATATCTTTTACTGTGAAATCAATTTTATTTTCAAAAATAATTACAAATCTTAAGTTTACAGTGAACATAGTGAATACTTCGATTTCCCTGGTATACGTACTTTGCACACACATGTAGAAAACAAGGATTTTTCCACTTTCAATTATCAGACAAACGTAACAAGGGTACCTTAGTGAATCAGGCATGCCTAGGGATGTTGAAGTTTTCATTTTTATGAAAAACGATCGTTTCGTTGTGAAAATGACGACGAAAAATCAAAAACGATCGTTTTTAAAAGCGTTCGTATTTTTCCAAAAACGAAACTTTCGTTTTTGAAAACGATTGAAAACGAAACAAAAAACGATTGTTTAACGATTGTTTTCAAAAACGATTAACATCCCAGGTTATTAATGGAAGGCCACTAGATGATAAACGCCTACAGGCCCTACCTGTCCGTCCATACTGCTTCCCTTGTCCTGAGTGCTAGACCGAACACTACGCCTCCAATGACCCCGAAGAGGGTTGCAAGGGTCAACCCACTCGCCCGCAGACAGCCCACCACCTTCTCCCGACTCAACATCAGGCTAAAACCGGTTTCACAATCTAGAAAATAAAAATAGAGACAATTTAAGTTTGTGGCAAAAACTCAATTCCTTTTATTGTTTAAATCTCAAATTGAATTAAAAGACTAAAATTTTTAAAACAAAATTGGTTTCTATTTCTGAACGAATAGTTTTTCCTTTAATGGTTGACTTTGACACTTTTTCTTTAATCTATTGATTATAGGACCATTCTGTATTCATATATTGATTATAGGACCATTCTGTATTCATATATTGATTATAGGATTATATCTGTATTCATATATTGATTATAGGATTATATCTGTATTCATTGAGCTGACAGAAACTCTAGACAGAAGAGAGCTGACAGAAACTCTAGACAGAAGTGAACTGACAGAAACTCTAGACAGAAGAGAGCTGACAGAAACTCTAGACAGAAGAGCGCTGGCAGAAACTCTAGACAGAAGAGAGCTGACAGAAACTCTGGACAGATGCGAACTGACAGAAACTCTAGACAGAACAGAGCTGACAGAAACTCTAGACAGAAGAGACCTGACAGAAACTCTAGACAGAAGAGCGCTGACAGAAACTCTAGACAGAAGAGAGCTGGCAGAAACTCTAGACAGAAGAGAGCTGACAGAAACTCTAGACAGATGCGAACTGACAGAAACTCTAGACAGAAGAGAGCGGACAGAAACTCTAGACAGAAGAGAGCTGACAGAAACACTAGACAGAAACGAGCTGACAGAAACTCTAAACAGAAGAGAGCTGACAGAAACTCTAGAAAGAAGTGAGCTGACAGAAACTCTAAACAGAAGAGAGCTGACAGAAACTCTAGACAGAAGTGAGCTGACAGAAACTCTTGACAGAAGCGAGCTGACAGAAACTCTAGACAGAAGCGAGCTGACAGAAACTCTAGACAGAAGAGAGCTGACAGAAACTCTAGACAGAAGCGAGCTGACAGAAACTCTAGACAGAAGAGAGCTGACAGAAATTCTGGACAGAAGAGAGCTGACAGAAACTCTTCGTCATTGAAGTATCAACCTTTTTGTATAACCATGAAACTATAACTTTTTGACTGCACTCCTTTTTATAAGAAATATTTCTCTGATGTTACAAATACCGCGTATATAATAGTATATATACAATAACCTATTCTGAATATTTCTAATTTATAAGTCCAGATTTAGGCTGGGCATTGCCCCCCCCCCCCTCCAATCACATATATGCACTTGTCAGTTGTACAATACACAATACAAGAAAAAGGAAATTGACATTTATTGGGAAACTTGTAGATATGTAATTGACAAATAATTTAATAAAAACTTGGCGAATATTTTTCAGAATTTGAAAGTTTGCTGATTCGGAAGTTTAGGAGCTGTAACTTCTCCTCATCAGTTAATATCAATTCTCGGATGGGAGGGGGGGAGGAGCTAGAGGGATGTAATGTGTCTGTATGTGGGGGGGGGGTGTAGCATTTTATTATCTCAAAAATACTCAAAAATCAATATGTTTGCTGCACACAAATTTGGATAAACTCCACTAAAACTGTTTTCACAATTTTTGGATTTTATTTAGATTTTTTTAAAAGCACATTTTCTCTTCCCCCCCCCCATAGTACACTGCTAGGAAAAAATATGGATTATTTATGATAAATACAAAATATTTCTACTAATATTTTTCCAAATATTTTTTGTTAGATTTTTGAAGATGTAAGGTTTCTACAGATATATGCTGACAAATAAGGATTCAAGGAAAATAGGATTTTTTAAAATAATATTTTTAAAGGGATTGCTAATTTATTTTGATACTTGTGCGTGTCATGTATCATATACCTAGATAAATAGAATAGATAGCTCATGCAGACTGCAAAGCTGAAAATTGTGCAACCCCTTGTACATCATGAACTCGTCATTTGAAGAGGTCATTGAATACGTTTTACTTTTTGGGGTCAATCTGTAGAGTATTTTTTTTTACTAATTTATTTAAATATACAAATACTAGAAATTCAAGGCGCTTCGCGCCCTTCTTTCTAGCCTTAGAGGGCGCTTCGCGCCCATCTTCTAAATTAGTTGTGAACATGTTCTCTTTGTGTACATCGTAAAACAAAACAAAAATAATTCGCGGATTTTCACAAAAAATTTCGCGGATTTTCAAAATTTTTAAAAATTTAATGACGATCGAATTTTGATAGATACAAATATTTGAAATTTTGATTTTTCATAAACCTTCCCTGGGGTCCCTAGATGTCCCAAAAAAAATTTGGGCCCGATCGGTTCAGCCGTTTTGACGTTTATTGGATACAAACAAACAAACAGACAGACAGACAGACAGACAAGCCAAATTTATAAATAGATACTTGCCGAAAACCTTTATATCCAATGTGCTGTATTTAAATAGCTAGAAACATAGCTAAATTGCCATTTTCAATTTCAAACCCTCCGGTATGGGGAAGACGACATGAGATATTTATTCTAATTTATCTAGGATCATATATGATGACGTTTCTAAGTTCTATACAAAAAAAACGTTATTTCTCCGATAGATAAATATCTCTAACATTCAAAGAACTAGATAGATATTTCTGCCACATAAGTATTGTATGTATAGTCTCTGTTTGGTTGTTTGTTTCCTTGTCAGATCGTTACTCATAAACCTCGGAACCAATTTACCTCAAATTTTGATTGGGGAACTCAATAAACCGCGCGGGTAAGTTTTTAGTTTGGTTTAAGAGTTCTAAGTTTAGTAGGTTGGCTTGAATAGGGAAAACTTGGTTGCCAATCGAGCACTGTAAATATTTAATTTTGGAAAACAGTACACCAAATAAATCATCTCCTTCTTGTGAGTGCGTACTAGACTAACTTTAAAGAAGCTAGACCAAGCTGTACAGTACACATACAGGCGGCTATTACGGGACAGTACACCAAATAAATCATCTCCTGATTGTGAGAACGTGTTGTGTTTACAGAAACACCCTATAGCACCATAAAGAGTTTGAACTCATGAATGAGTGAAATTTATTAATCTAACAAAAACGCTTCCTATATTAGAGTCTTCATGTACTGTTAGTGTGACCGAATGGGGGGGGGGGGGTTGCGGGGGGTCGTCAAAAAAAAATCATTATAGTTTTCCTATAACCTCTCTTGGCCTTTAATGTCTCTACACCGTAAAAAGAAGAATTGTTTCAAACAGAAAAATTAGTTTTAATCATGTATTTTTGATGTTTCTGTTAATTTCATCCAAGAAAAAGTAGAAATGATCGATCTAATTTAGATCAAATTAGAGTAAATTTCGCGTTCGATTGAAATAAGACATAATTTCAATCATAACTCCTCTTTTTGTCAAGAACTAATGAGAAGAACAATTTTTTTAAATTCTACCATGACACCAATCAATACATTCTTGTTTTTCTCATACTTAAAGTAACATTCGAGGTCCAAAGTCGGACCAGATATATTTTAGATCGCATGAATTTTACATCTCCCTGTCTTGTTGAGTGTGGTACTTCTTATTTTACTATTGACTCTCTCTATGAGAAAAAATAAAGAGAAGGTTAATAGAAAGAAAGGAGACCATAGTTAAGTAGAGAAGGTATGATGAAAAGAAAGGAGAGAAAAGTAGAGTACAGAGAGTAAAGAGAAAAATAGAGTACTGAGGGTAAAGAGAAAAGAAAGGAGAGAAAAATAGAGTACAAAGGGTAACGAGAAAAGAAAGGAGAGAAAAGTAGAGTACAGAGGGTAAAGAGAAAGGTAGAGTACAGAGGGTAAAGAGAAAAGAAAGGAGAGTAAAGTAGAGTACAGTGTGTAAAGAGAAAAGAAAGGAAAGAAAAGTAGAGTACAGAGTGTAAAGAGAAAAGAAAGGAGAAAAGTAGACTACAGAGAGTAAAGAGAAAGGAAAGGAGAGAAAAGTAGAGTAGAGAAGGTAAAGAGAAAAGAAAGGAGAAAAAAGTAGAGTACAGAGGGTAAAGAGAAAAGTAGAGTACAGAGAGTAAAGAGAAAAGAAAGGAGAGTAAAGTTGAGTACAGAGTGTAAAGAGAAAAGAAAGGAGTGAAAAGTAGAGTACAGAGTGTAAAGAGAAAAGAAAGGAGAAAAGTAGACTACAGAGAGTAAAGAGAAAGGAAAGGAGAGAAAAGTAGAATACAGAGGGTAAAGAGAAAAGAAAGAAGAGAAAAGTAGAGTACAGAGGGTAAAGAGAAAATAAAGGAGAGAAAAGTAGAGTAGAGAAGGTAAAGAGAAAAGAAAGGAGAGAAAAGTAGAGTAGAGAAGTTAAAGAGAAAAGAAAGGAGAGAAAATAAGAGTACTGAGGGTAAAGAGAAAAGAAAGGAGAAAAATTGAGTAGAGAAGGAAAATAGAGAAAGGAGAGAAAGGCAGAAGAGAGAACGTTAAAAGGCGAGCTGAGAGAAAGAAAAACATAGAAGAGTAACATTAGATAAATGAAAATAAAAGTGGATGAACATAAGAAAATAAGACCTCTTTTCATTTTGTTTTAGGATATACATATATATTAGTTGTAAGAGCGTTACATTACTCTGATGTGGGGGGGGAGTGGGGAGGGGAATTTGATTGAGATGAGTGGGGGGAAAGAAGGGGGAAAACAAATATCTGGGAGCAGAAATATCACGGGAGTATAAATATAGGAAGCAATTGGGTTGATTGAAAATATATAAAAGAAAAGGGCATATTATAAATGTAGAAAATGTCGTACTCTTAAAACATCGTCCCAAACTGTATCATTCCAGGTACAACCCGTCTGCTATCAAAGTCAACAAGGAGACAATCCACCAGGTGACAATCCCGTGAACTATCAACGCCACTACTACTGGGCGCAATCTCAGTAGCTATCACTCAAGGTATTACTCAGGCTCTTAATGCCACACAGGGACACAATCGTAGTTATCAAGCAAGCTATTACTCAGGCTCTAAATGCCCCATAGGGACACAAGCATAGCAATCTAACAAGCTATTGCTCAGGCTCTAAATGCCACAAAGGGACTCAAGCAAAGCTATCAAGCAAGCTATTACTTAGGCTCTAAAAGCCACACAGGGATACAAGCATTGGCTATCGAAGAAGCCTTTAATAAATTTGAACTATACTGAGGTATGATCTCAACCCGAATATTTTAACAGGGGCCCAATTACTCTACAATGTAATCAAAGTTCTGATTCTAACTAATGTAATTGAGGTTTATATGTTGCAAGTTAAAGTTAATAGACTTAATTACATTTATTACGTCGTTATATTACGTGTTTACAATGTACATATTGATAAGATTAGCAAGGATAGATATAATGTAGTTAAGCTATCTCTACACATGTTTACCCCGTAGTTTATGTTGAATGCACATATTTAAAGGATTAACATGGATATATATAAGAGTGGTTAAGCTAATCACAATTCATGTTTTAATCCTATTACACAGCTCATGTTTAATATATCTAGATATGTTTAGGTTAATAAATATGGGTATTGCTGTATTTGTTAATAATGTACAACGTACTGCAGGTTTATTACATGTTTCCTGCCGCGCCTATTTTTGAGATTCTTTGGGCAACACCAAGAGTTAAGTATATAACGCATATGTAGAGATATTTACAGTGTACACTAAGGATATATATATATGCATACTTGTCAATCATATGAATCTCAAGTTTATGTAGCACAGTAGGGGTCAAATATTGCAATGCATACATATTTGAAATTTCGAAATTTGTTGAAATGTTTAAATTTTTCTCATTCAACTAATTAATTTCCTTAATAAGGATTCTTACACCGTAGGTTTCTGTGTCTAAACAATATATTTTAAGTGTTTATTTATCTCATTTCATTTTTTCAACAATCATTCAAAATAAAAGTTATAAAAATATTTTATATTTTTAATCTTAAAGGGACTAAACGCATAATTTAAAATTACACTTCATGTCATGCAATGCCTGATTCTAGACGATACACTTGAAACCTTTATCTGAATAATGATGTGGAAAATATTGTCGATTTTTTAAGGTTTAAATGTGTTAAATTCAGAAAGTTCCTATATGTTTTCCTGAAGTAGAAAAAGGCAAGTCATTTTGTAGGAAACCAGTTTTGAGAAAAGGCATTTCCTGAATTTTAAAAACATTTATATATAATTCAGACTTGACCAGACAAAGCTTTTCAGAGTATCGTGGTGAATCAGGCCTAACCATCTTTCCATTGAGGGTTACTTAAAGTTATGCTCACAGTCCCTTTAAAATGATCGTCATTATAAATCTCATGTATCTCCATACCCTTTTCCCTGTCATCCCCCTTATTCCTTATCCTTATCCATAACACCCCCGTAAATTCATAGCTCCCCTCTCAGATATTTTAATGTGATTCAAGGAATATAAACAACAGGAAGCAGCTATTATGTCGAAATTGTACTTTAAAAATCTTCCAACAAAAAAAATTATTTTTTCCCTTTTAAATCTTACTTTTTGAAATGAAAAGTTTTATTTGCACTTATATGTTAAAATCTGGGATTATTTATTAAGATCTTAGTTTGTTTATTTTATTATTATTTGTTTTTGAAGTTTTAAGATTTACCAAGGGCAGACCACATTGTGGAAATCTCAAGAATCGTTGAAATGAATTAAACTAATCGTTACAGAACAATCAAATACGATGATGTTCTAGATAAGCCGGAATAAAATGAATCGATTGTATAGCTTAAAAGTCGTCTTTAACACTCACGTTAAAAAAGCTAGCGACATTCAACATAAGTAACTTGATTTTAGTAATATGTTTTTTATGAAACGATAATCATAAAATTATCCCTAATCCTGCGATTTCCAAAATGTGGTTTGCCATTTGTTTGCTCTCAAGAATACCAGAGATATTAAGAACTTGGTTTAAATTTCAATTTGTTAAATACAACCATGGTAATATCTCATTCTGAACAAAGTCATTCACATCTCCTGTAATCATGAAAGCACAAAAACGGCAGACAACATTTTGGAAATGGCAGAACGGCTATTATGTGGTTTTTGTTTTACAAAAATATATTGCTAAAACAGTGGCCAAATTTAATGAATTTAAGCCGAGTCTTAAATCCGCAAACTATTTCTAAGGGTCAAAGACGACTTTGAAGTTATCAATTAATTCATATAATTAATATTATTGAGAACATCACTATAGAAATAAAGTTAATCCGGTCGTTCAACAATAAACACTTCTTTTTAAAAATCCTTGGATATGTGCTGAAATTTTCATAGGAAAAGACAAGTATATATATTCTTATATTATATATATATATATATATATATATATATATATATATATATATAGTATATATATTCTCATATTATAGCTCAGCCAGTGTGTGATATTGATGAATGCTTCTTGCAATATTTCAAGCTTGTTTAAACCTTTTCTATAAAGTTCAATCACGTGAAATTCCTAAATAGATTCTAGTACAATAGATGGCATTGTAGGATTTGTACACTCTCTCAGTACAGCTGTATTCTTACGTCACAAGTGTCAGCTTAGTTTATGTGTCCTACAAAATTATCAAAAAAAGTGATATTTTTATAATAAAGTGCTTATCTTACAGTAAAATAAGTGCAATTTAATGTGTTCTTTATTATTTATTTGTTATTAATTATTCATTATTTAATCTTGGAAAACATATTAACTAATGTGAGAAAATTTCATTTTCCTTGTTTATTTGACACTTGTGACGTCGTGTACAATTGGTCAAAATTTCTCTGTTGCTACCTGTTTTACTTATTATCTATTTGGAAATTCCTTCTATCTTCAATTTGTTTACTACTGCTCAAACACAAATTCAAAACAGGGTATTCTGGAAAAAATCAAAGGAATGGCGTCTTAGACACAATCTCAAACTTTATAATCCTGATATCTTTGCAACCTACTGGTGTAAACCTTTGATATTTCAAAATTAGATAAATTGATCCAACAGAATTCACTGTTTGAAATTTCTATGGTTTACAACATTGAAGTGCAAATATATAGAGATTAGAAAATCAGAAGACAAAAAAATAGGACACTTTAAATGTTATTAAATTGAAAACATAACTGTGGATATTTTGAACACACTATAAAAAAAGAATTAGATGAAATCTGTAATTATGAGAGGTAAACTTTAGGGACGGGAGAATGAGAAAGCGATTAAAGTTGAATCAAGAAAGAGAGAACGAAAGAAAGAAAGAAAGAACGAAAGAAAAATAGAAAGAACGAAAGAAAGAAAGAAAAGAAAGAAAGAAGAAAAGTAGATACATATAGATGTATATGATGTAGTATGAGGGGAGGGAAGGGGGGAGGGGAGGTGCAGGGGCTGCGTCAGTAACAAGTCAATTGGCCTAAATATTAGAAATTGAATAAGCAGCAAACTGTTAAACCGCTCTTTTGCACAATATTACTAAATCTATTTATTCTCTTAAACAATAGTAGCACAGTAGAACATTAGAACAGTAGGACAGTAGAACCAAAGAACAGTAGAACAGTAGAACAGTAGAACAGTAAAACAGTAGAACAGCAGAACAGTAGAACAGTAGAACAGTAAAACAGTAGAACAGCAGAACAGTAGGACAGTAGAACAGCAGAACAGTAGAACAGTAGAACAGTAGAACAGTAGAACAGTAGAACAGTAGAACAGTAGAACAGTAGAACAGTAGAACAGTAGAACAGTAGAACAGAGAACCAAAGAACAGTAGAACAGTAGAACAGTAGAACAGTAAAACAGTAGAACAGTAGAACAGTAGAACAGTAGAACAGTAGAACAGTAGAACAGTAGAACAGTATAACAGTAGAACAGCAGAACAGTAGAACAGTAGAACAGTAGTAGAACAGTAGAACAGTAGAACTAACAGTAGAACAGTAGAACAGTAGAACAGTATAATAGTAGAACAATAGAACAGTAGAACAGTAGAACAGTAGAACAGTAGAACAGTAGAACAGTAGAACAGTAGAACAGTAGAACAGTAGAACAGTAGAATATTAGAGCAGTAGAACAGTAGAACAGTAGAACAGCAGAATAGTAGGACCGAAGAACAGTAGAACAGCAATATACTGCATCTATTGTATGTCGTTAACCGCTTACATTGAATTTCGTTTTCGTTTTCTAATGTTAGACCAAAAATCGGACAAATTTAAATTACATGTTACAGTTATCAACACTTCAATATGTTTTGAGATGAAATGCGTTGGCTAACATCTTACTAAAACAAGTCTACTAATTTGTCACACCACAATTCATGCATTGTCTAAAGTGTAAAAATCCAGTGCTTTAGCGTCAGCTTCATTTCTTTTAAGTTGTTTTAATATCGTTTATATATGCAACATGTTTGTACTACAGGGTGTCCCATGAAACATGACATTTGATAAAAAATGTTAAAATGCCTTCTTCCATATTTTGTCCGAAGAGACGTTAAGTGACTAATAAGATAATATGTTGGTAATAATGGTCAAAAGGCGATAAAATAAGTTATGTAGAGCCGTCTCTGAAGTACATACTTTGTGTTTTCCCTGTGTGTGTATATTCAAATAAAGATTGACTTGAACTTAAATAATCATTTTCCAATGATGATATCTTTATTTTCATTGGAAATTTGTTGTGATTGTGAATATTTGATGGCACTCTTTAAAGGGACTGCAGAGGTAGTTTCAAATGACCCTCCCTTTATAAATTGAATATCCATGAATTATAGATTCCATTTTTATCTTTGTCAAATTAAAGCAAGTGTTCGCGGAAAATGAAAGTGGGTATAGGCTTACGGCGAAAAATAAGCACTTTTGATCGCTATTAAGTACTGATTTCTTACTTCTATCTGTTACGTCTATAAGGAAAAAAGTGTTAAAAACGACTCATGCTAAAGAACGTCGCGTCCATACAAATTCAGAAAGTTGCAACATTCAACTAATAAGTTATTTTTAGATACTTTGGTTATTTTAAAAAAGCTGATTTTTGTTATACAACAATTTTCATTGAATCCCGCTAATCCAAAAAACTTATTTTGCAGATCCGTGTTTTTTCTTTATTAAAATTATTCTAAAATTCAATTTAAAGTTTTAATATTTAAATAGTTTTCAGAGATAAATACTTTTCTTACTATATTTTCCAGTTATTTAAAAATGGTACCCCCGCCCCGTCCCCTTTTGTTCCCTCAGCCCTCTAATTTTTTTAGGGATTTTTAAGTAAAAAGCATTTATCCATAATTTAATTTTTATACTAGTCCTGGTTTTCACATGGTATTAAATTGGTTTTGGATCTGGATCCAAAACCGGAACCATTTTCCGATCCAGTCACAATTAATCACAATTTTTTTTCCAAATCATATTTTCCTATCTTTTTTAAGATTTTTTAATAGTTTTTACCACCCAAAATGCTTTAATATTGTTAAGCTTCGAAAGCATATAATTTGAGTTTTGGAATTTTACTAATTTTGCTTCCTAAGTTTTGCCTTTTTTTAAACCATATATCCAGTTATCAATGAGCCATTTTTCGCCTCAACGCCCCCCCCTTTAAACTTTCCCCTCATGTTTATTCTCTTTACCTGTTCAAAATCTCTGCAAACTTCCTTCACTGCACAATGTGCAATTTTTCACCGCCCCTGGTGCACTTTCATGCCATGTGTAGCAACCCCTTGTTTTACCAAGCATATATCTGTAATTTATATTCTCAAACAGACATCTTTCGCTTGCGCTAAACTAATGTAAGTGAAACTTATGTTTTAACATTTTGATAAATTATTTAACGTGGGATTTTCTATAAGTTTAGACTTTTTGGCAAACAAATGGATTTGTAAATTGAAAAAATATTGACGAAAAGCTTTCGTTGCATTGTTTTCTTTGCAAGCCCCCCCCCGCAACCCTATAAAAGATGCCGTTTAAGTCGGGTTGATGTTCTCTGAAAAGATGTTAGCCGATCATATGGAGGGTTTGAGTCTAACTGAACCCAACTCTAATACTCCCGGATTCACACTGCTCTAACTATATCCTCAATTCATAGACAAAATATAAACAGACGGACAGAATATGTTTATACATAGACTAGCTATTTGCAGACATTCAAGGCATTGAACAGTAAATAAATAGACAAAATATGAAAAGACAAGACACATACAGTTGAAAACCAGACAAAATACGAATAGACAGGATATAAAGCAAAGTAACAGACAAAATATAAAAAGACAGAACAAAATAAAAATATACAATTCAATGATTATCAGACAAAATACTAACAGACAAATTAAGATTATAAAATGTACAATAATCAATAATCAGAAGAAACAAAACAGACAAGACAGTTAAAAGTCCGAAAAAAATCGCTTATTTGGCAATCATCGAACTTATGCTACCAATGAAGCGACTTTTTGTTGAATTTACGCAATTTTTTTGTCACTTAATTGGCAGCCATCCAACATTTGCTGCCAAATAAACGATTTTTTTAAATTCTTAATTTTGAGTTACTGTAACCTCTCGTTTAGATAATCATACATGCCAGTATATTAATGGACAGTTACTTGAAATTACGTCTACAGTATTTTATCGTTAAAAAAACCTAAAAAAAGAACCGACCAAAAAGTTTTGAAAATTAAAAAGACAAAATTAAAATAGACAGAACAAGTATGAATAGATAAAACTGTTTATAAATTAAAACACCATGCTGAAATACTTTAGCATTTGTTATTATCATTAAAACTTTATTTTTCAAACATTATACAGTGAATCCCATATATATGAATACACAGATCGTCATAAGTTTTTTGATAACTCTAAAGAAATTTCTTTTTATCTTTAATTCAAGGCAAATTAATCTCCTTGAAATATGAATGTAATCGATATATTAATAAATATTAAACTCATTTTTCCGCGGCATTTGATCTTAAATATGTAATACAACATTATAAAAAACTCTTGCATTGTGTTCATATATCTGGGATTCACTGTATCATAATACTAGTCTCTCAGATTTTGATTTAAAAGTTAAATTTCCGATAGATAATCTTGATAAAGATTAATTATCTTAGATCAAATTTATTTAAAAAAAAAACAGGATTTAAGCCTATGATGCAGAATACACTGTATCTTTATTTGAGAAAACTACTAAGAATTTGACACATGTTTTTAAATAAAACATGATGATGTAAATATGNCCACCACCCCTCTTTTTATCTCTTTCGTCCCCTTTCAACCCCCTCCCCATCTTTAAATAAATCTGTTAATTCTTTTATATTAAACAACGATTTATGATTTTTGCTTTCTTATTCTGCGACCTCAAAAATGTCTTCTTGAAAGTGTTTTTTATTTGTGAGTCCACCCTCGCGGGTTATAAAAGTGTGCGTCCACCCTTGCGGATTATAAAATTGTGCGTCCACCCTCGTGGATTAAAAAGTATGCGTCCACCCTCGCGGATTATAAAAGTGTGCGTCCACCCTCGCGGATTATAAAAGTGTGCGTCCACCCTCGCGGATTATAAAAGTGTGCGTCCACCCTCGTGGATTATAAAAGTGTGCGTCCACCCTCGCGGATTATAAAAGTGGTGTTCAACCTCGCTTATTTTTAAAGTGTGCGTCCACCTTCGCTGATTCTAAAATTGTGCGTCCACCCTCGCTGATTATTAAAGAATTTACCTTAATATTCTACTCCATAGATACAAGGTGTCATCCAGTGCAGACAATTAACATTTTATTTAACCCTCTGAAATATTATTTGTTAGTAAATGGATCACTGGAGCGATGTATTTAAAGGCCATAATACATAAACCATTATCACTCTTGTATGCAGAGTCCATTAGCGCCTGATCCAATCAGGGTTCAGTCATGTGTTTGCTGTCTATTCTGAACCAATAGAAATAGTATGGCGGTAACATCTATCTTTCTATCTATCTCATTATCCAATCAGAGTTATGAATCCTTATATCGGCGCTATAACAGTAAATGGAAATATTTACTTCAACTGAAACTATGGTGAAAGACCTTTTGACTGATCAGAGCTCGGCCCCCTGTCCAGAAAACAACGCTCTGCCTCAAGTATTAGTCCTACACACACACACTACACAGCGCTCGGCCAGCCCTGGTCTGTCCTAGCCGCAACGCTCGAACCCCGTAGCCAGTCATAGTCCTCAGCCAGAATTAACCACAGCACTTGGCATCCTTGCTAATTCACGTATCTACACAAATGGAAAGGAGGAGGAGGCAGGAGGAAGATGACAATGCGTTAAGATTT